>NC_045453.1:1908637-2008010 GCF_002776525.5 Piliocolobus tephrosceles
GTGGGGGCCGGAGGGGCACCACTGTACCCCAGCCGGGGGGCGACAGAAAGAGACTACAAAAAAAAAAAAAAAAAAAAAAAAAAAGTGTAAAATATCTCTTAAATAATTTTTATATGGATTACATGCTGAAATGATTTTGGATATATTGGGTTAGATAAAATAAATGTTTAAACATTGATTCACCTAGGTTTCTATTTTTACCTTTTAAAACATGTGGTTACTAGAACATTGAAAATTATGTATGTGGCTCTATTTCTATTGGACAGTGTTGCTCTAGGGGGCTCTTCCCCCTTTCTCCCATCTGCCTCTCCCAGAGGGGTTACAAAACTAAATACTCATTTTCCCATCTCTCTCTCAGCTAGGGATGGTCATAGTGACATAGTTCTGGCCAAGTGGAAGGCTGGTGGGGTAGGGATTTGGATGGGATTCTGGGAAGGTTTTGGCTTTCCTGATTTAAAAAAAGACCGACACAATACACCTATTAGAATGAGTAAAATCTGGCACACTGACGACACCAAACACAGGTGAGGATGTGGAGCAACAGACACTCCCATTCATTGCTGGTGGGAATGCAAAGTGGTACAGTTATTTTGGAACACAGTTTGGCAGTTTCTAACAAAACTAAACATACTCTTACACTCTCACTCCTTGGTATTTACCAGAAAGAACTGAAAACGCATGTCCATACAAAAACCTGCACATAAATGTTTACATCAGCTTTATTCATAACTGTCAAAACGTGGAAGCAACTAAGATGTCCTTTAGTAGGTAACTGAGTAAACTATGGTACATCTAGACAGTGGAATATTATTTAGTGCTCAAAAGAAATAAGTTATCGGCCAGGTGCCGTGGCTCATGCCTATGATCCCAGCACTTTGGGAGGCCAAGTCGGGTGGATTGCCTGAGCTCAGGAGTTCACAACCAGCCTGGACAACACGGTGAAATCCCGTCTCTACCAAAATATGAAAAATTAGCTGTAAGTGGTGGCGTGTGCCTGTAGTCCCAGCTACTCAGAGACTGAGGCTGGAGAATTGCTTGAACTCGGGAGGCGGAGATTGCAGTGAGCCAAGATCGTGCCATTGCACTCCAGCCTGGGCAATAAGAGTGAGACTTCATCTCAACAAATAAAAAAAAAAAAAAAACCCAACAAACAAGAAATGAGTTATTAAGCCATAGAAATACATGGCTTGATAAGTATTGCATATTACAATATGCATATTACTAAACGAAGAAAAAACAATTAGAAAAGGCTGCCTACTACATGATTCCTATTATAGGACATTCTGGAAAAGGCAAAACTATGGAGACAGTGAAAAGATCAGTGGTTGCCAGCGGCTGGGGAAAGGGAGGGACGCATAGGTGAAGCATTGAAGAGGATTTTTAGGGCAGTGAAACTACTCTGTATGAGACTATGAGACTATAACGGTGAATGTATGTCATCACAGGTTTAACCAAACCCACAGAATGTACAACACCAAGAGTGAGCCCTGATGTAAACTGTGAACGTGGGGTGACTGTGATGTGTCAATACAGGTCCATCAGCTGTAACAAATGCACCCTGGCTTCAGGGATGTTGATAACGAAGAGACGCTGGGTGTGGAAGGGTGGGTAGGAGGTGTATGAGAAATCTCTGTACCTTCCACTCAATTTTGTTGTGAATCTAAGAAAAAAAATCTAAAGCTACTTAAATAAAGTCTTAAAAGAGAACAAAAATGTTTAAAAAAAAAAAAAAAAAAAAAAAGGACCCAGCTGGCATTGCCCCTTCCTCCCTCTCCCATTTCTTCCTGTCCTGAACAAAGGCTTAATGCCCAGAGCCGAGGCAGGCAATTCGTGGCCATGAGAACAAAAGCCAGCCTGCCAAGGGAGGGGAGATGTGAGGCCTGAATTCTTGCTGGCAACGTTTAGCAACTGAACCAAGACCAATTCACATCTCTTGTCATGTGAGAAAAATAAAGCCCTGCTTTTCTGAAGGCACCTTAAGTGGTATTCTGTTTCTTGCAGCTGCACATAATCCTAAATGACAGAACAGACAAGTCTCCATAGGACAGGCCTCTGCCCTAAGCCAACGCACATGTAGCCTCTGTAGCTGCCACAAGCTTCCTAGGTGCCTCCTCTAGGATCTTCCCCCTGGACTCCTCCAGCTCGCTCAAGGCCGCCACCTTCATTGATGCCCACACAGGAACTATCTCATCTCCTTGTAGGTCAAGACCCAAGAGGCCCAGTTTTAAAACTTCTGAAACCCCCTAGGCCATTTCAGTTTTTGGTCTGGGGAACTGTGGTGGTGGGGTATGCTGACCTCATCTCCAGGTCATACGCCTCCAAGGGGAAGTAGTCAGCACCATCAAGATCTACAAGGTAATACTTGAATTACGAAAAGCACAAATTATGTATCATTGGAACCAGCGAACACACAGTAGCAGGAAGGATGCTCGCTCCCAAGGCCCTTCAGTCATCAGAGGACACACTCAAGCCCCACCTGAGTCTTCTCCCCATTCCATCGGCCATCCCTGCTCAGGATGTGGTGTCAGGGCCATTCCCAACAGCCTCTTCCGAGTAGACTCCAATTTGTCTAATTCTCCTTGAAGGGTGCTCCTGGGAGAAAAGAAAAGGCTGCTAATTTGCATGACACAAACTCTTCTCACAGCATGGAACCACCAAGACATCAAAATACACCAGCTGCCTGAACCTGAAGTGCAGCCAAACAGAAATGAGATTTTTGTGGATGCTAATAGGCACTATGCAGCCTTGGATCATTTCCTCTAGTTGTAGATCCAACTTATGTGACTGTGGGCAAGTGACTATTACGAGAAAACCTCAGCTAAAACACTCTCCTGGTCTCAGACCTTCTGACACCAACCTAGAGCGGTTCCTCCTCCATCATGAAAAGCAGTTCAATTGGCAAACTGTGACTGTGACAAACGTCTGTGGTTACTGTCTCAGTAAACAGCGCCCTTCATCCAGGTGCACAGGCCCAAGCCTTGGGGTCATTGTCGATTCCTCTTTCTCTCCCACTCAATAATATGGAACTCATTAGCAGAACGCATAAGGTCTGCCTTCAAAATGCATCCCAAGTCCAGGTACTTCTCACCTTTCTTTACTATGCCAGTCCAAGCTATTGTCACCTCACACCTAGACCCTTCTAAAAGCCTATTTGGTCTTTGCTTCCACCTCACTCCCTAAATTCTATTCTCTACCCAGTAGCCGGAATGGCCCTATTAATCAAGTCCTGTCATTCCTCTGCTTTCACCTCTCCAACGTCCTCACATCTCCTTCTGAGTAAAATCTAAGAAGGTCCTGGTAATCTAGACCCCCGCCTCTTGTCTACCTCTACTGGCTCTATCATTCCCTCCTCTCCAGCTGCTCTGGCATCCTATCTCAGAGACTCTGCACAGCTATTTCCTCTGCTTAGAACATTCTTCCACCATTTATCAGCCCCTCACTTCCTTTACCCCTCTTGTTCGTTCTACATCCTTGGAGAGGCCCTGCATGGCACATATTTTACTGTCTGTCTCCTCCTGCCAGAATGTAAGCTCTCTGGTGGCAGGATCTTTGTTTCCTGCTCTATCACCAGCCCCCTAGTAGAGTGTCTGAGAATGTGCTGAATGAATGAATAAATATTGCAAATGCATAAATAGCTTGCTCAAAGTCCGACAATGGTGCTGACTGGCTTTCAGAGTCTCTACTGAGGAATAAAAATAAATTTGTCCCTCAGTGTTCCAGAGATGTCACAGGGCTCACTTTGGTTGAACCAGAGGTAGGATGCCCCAAGTTCTACCTGTTCAGGTAGGTCTTTTCCCCAGAATCAGCTCCTGGCAGGACGAGGGAGTCCTATGAATTCTAAAACCCCCACAGAACAGGGTTTAAAAAGTACTAAATTAGAGGTTTCTAGAGGCTTCTCTAACCCAAAACTCAAACACAGTTAGTGGATCAGAAGAAGCAAAAAGATCTCCCCTGGTCTGTCCTTCCCCTACAGCTGCTACACTTCTCGGAAAGTGGCCACAAAGGGACAAAAGAAGGAACTTGATGCCCTGTGACATTATCACCCTGATAGAGTTGCAATGCTAAACTCTGATTGAGTCCTGCTGTTTCAGAAGTGTAATGTCAAGCAATGCACTAATGAGATGAGAAAACTGCATCAAGGAAGCCAGCTCATCCTTGGGGAAATGAGAACACAGTGTCTGACGTCAGCATGACACCCAACTCCTATCTTAGCACCGGCTACAGATATTATGCTGCTGTCAGCTTCATTATGGAAACAATACAGAAATCTGCAGCAGACATTACTCCCAGCTTCTGGACTGTGAATCAATGACACCAATGCTTCAGGAGCCAAATTGAAGGCTAGACAAAGCCATCAAACTTGAGGATTCAACAAGGTAATGGGACTGAATATGGTTTCTGGCACAGAGCTGCATTAGTCAGGGCAATGTGAAATTCACTGCTACTAGAGCTTCCTGGGTGGATTCACTCATTCATTCAACAAACATTTGCTGGCAATAAAGAGCTCTGCCAGGCAACAAAGAGAAGAAAAAGACTACAAAAGATCACCCTGCCTTTTGTAAACTAACAATGTAATAACTATGATGACAGTACTAAAAAAAGAGCAGCCAGCTGGGTGTGGTGGCACATGTCTGTAATCCCAGCACTTTGGAAGGCCGGGGTAGGAGGATGGCTTGAGGCCAGGAGTTTGAGACAAGCCTTCGCAACACAGTAAGACCCTGTATTTATTTACATATATTTTTAAAAAGAGCAGCCAACATTTTTTTGAGCACTTGTCCTAGCAAGTACTGCTGGATTCTTTTTTTATTTGTTTTTTATTTTTTGTTTTTGAGTTGGAGTCTCTCTCTGTCACGCAGGCTGGAGTGCAATGGCGCGATCTCAGCTCACTGCAACATCCGCCTCCTGGGTTCAAGCGATTCTCCTGCCTCAGACTCCAGAGTAACTGGAATTACAAATCTGCGCCACCACACCCAGGTAATTTTCGTATTTTTAGGAGAGATGGGGTTTCATCATGTTGGTCAGGCTGGTCTCGAACTCCTGACCTTGTGATCTGCCTGCCTCGGCCTCCCAAAGTGCTGGGATTACAGGCGTGAGCCACCACATCTGGCCATGCTGGATTCTTTAAGTGCAAGGTCTCACACTATCATCACAACAGCCCTCGGTATTACTGTCCTTGTTTTGAAGATGAAGAAACTGAGGCTCAGACACTGATTCAGAATCACAGCAGGGTTCAAATCCCCTGACTATAAAAGCCAATGCCCATAACTGCTAGGAAACACTGCTTACTCTAACCTAGTGCATTAACCTCAGTAGGATAAATAGGGACTTCACCCTCTAATAAGTGAAGGGAGGGTTTCTGAAAACAAAAAGAAGGCCAGGTGCAGTGGTTTATGTCTATAATCCCAGCACTTTGGGAAGCCAAGGAGGGAAGATCTGTTGAGCCCAGGAGTTCAAGACCAGCCTGGGCTACATAGCGACACCTCACCCGTTCCTACAAAAAATGAAAATATAATTAGCTGGGCATGGTTGTGTGTGCCTGTGGTCCCAGCTACTAGGGAGGTTGAGGTGAAAGGATCACTTGAGCTCTAGAGGACAAGGCTGCAGTGAGCTGTGACTGTGCCATTGATCTCCAGCCTGGACAACAGGGCGAGACTCTGTCTCAAAAACAAACAAACAAACAAAAAACAAAGGGCCAGGCACAGTGGCTCACATCTGTAATCCCAGCACTTTGGGAAGCAGCCAAGACGGGCAGATTTGAGATTAGGAGTTCAAGACCAGCCTGGCCAACATGGAGAAACCCCATCTCTACTAAAAAATACAAAAACTTAGCTGGTCATGGTGGCTCATGCCTGTAACTACTTGGGGAGCTTAGGCACAAGAGTTGCTTGAGCCAGGGAGGCAGAGGTTGCAGGTCGAAGTAAGCCAAGATCACACCACTGCACTCCAGCCTGGGTGACAGAGTGTGATTGTCTAAAAAAAAAAAAGAGAGAGAGAGAGACAGAGAGAAGAATGTGGTGAATACGATATTCTTGCTCCTGCTGATGGAAGAAGTCAGTCCGGGAGCCTAAGTCTGGGAATCCATAACAGGGGCCGGATTACATTGCAAGCAATAATGAATGTAGCTGCCAACATACATCTTATTTCCAACTGAGAAATAAGAAAGCCTCAGAGGGGAAAATTCACTTTCCCAGACTTTTTAGTGGGGTGGAGGGGTAGAATCATTCTCATTTGACCCCCGTACATCTTGATATTTCTACTTATTAGAAATTAAAGTATAAATTAAGAAGCTTGCTCTCCCTTCTCAGAATCCCATAGCTTCTCATCTGTAACCTCCTCAAAGCACCTGCCACCTTCTCTTACTACCCTGGAGAGTTGCTGACAGATGCTAATTTATTTTTACTAAATACATTACCTTACCGGAAAGGTTAAACATGCATAATAGATAATACCAGCTACCCTTTGTTGAAAGAGGCTTACAGATGGATGAGGAAACAGTGACCTGCCCAAGTAGCATAACCAAGGCCAAAGTCCACCTGACTCACAGCCCAGTGATCTTTTAAGGACATGATCTTGCCTTTTCTATAGAACCATGTCAAAAGCTGAAAAACTTAGAGAAATAAAAGGAGAAATGCAGGCAAATGGTTCTGTAATCCAGCCAGAGGCTAAAAGTCCTTGTAGCGGGACAAATGCAATCCTTTCCAACCTGACAACGCAAACAGATGATAATAGTTGTCAAAAGACAAAAATTAGAAGAAATTTAGTTTAAAATCTTAATT
The DNA here is from genome assembly GCF_002776525.5 of Piliocolobus tephrosceles. Taxonomy (NCBI): domain Eukaryota; kingdom Metazoa; phylum Chordata; class Mammalia; order Primates; family Cercopithecidae; genus Piliocolobus; species Piliocolobus tephrosceles. The sequence continues at coordinate 1,915,414 of NC_045453.1, forward strand.
GGCTTATATTTGCATTCTAGAATCAGCCAATGCCTCGTTCTATAAAATAGAATGAGTGCTCTGATTAGCTGAGCTGAGGAGGCTGGCGTTATAGACAGAAAAGGGCTGAAGAAAGCAGAAACAGAACAAAAAGCGAATTGGTTGTTTCAAAGTTATTTTCCTTGTAAAGGTTAAAGCAGAGAGGACTTCCTCATCATGCCAGCTAAAGCTGGTTTATTTGGGGATTTGGCTATATTAACTGTCTCTCTCTCCTAATTTCTAGGAAAGTCAAATAAGCAACTTAGTTTCAGCTTAGTGGCATGGAACTTCAGCATAAGTGACTCCATATTGGGTTGATCTGTTGGGCATAGTGCAAGGGCTCAGTCCAAACCAATAGCCTCTTATAAATTTTATTTAACATAGTGATAACAACAATATGACTGTGGTAATAACAGAGGTAGCTTACTATGTGCCTGGAACCATTCTAGGGGCTTTACAATATTTTTTAAAATGTCCTAAGTTCTTGAAGGCAAGGGACTTTACAAATATTAACTCCTATAATTATAACGATATTAAGTAGGTACTATTATTATCCCCACTTTTTAACGAGGCAAGGTTGAGAGGTCAACCAATTTGCCCCAGGCAAGCCCATGAGGGCTTACCATGTGCTAGAAACTAAGTCCAGAAATTGTACTAAGTACAATTAACTGATTTAATTCTCAAAGCAACCCCAAGATACCTGCTATCATTATCACCACTTTCAGAGGGAGCCATAGAGCTCAAGGCAGCCCGAACCCGGAGCCCGCGCTTAGCCACCAGCTGCGTGGCTGAGGGCAGGGCGAGCTGACCCAGGTTGGGCGCGCCTGAGGCGGGGGCTAGGTAGAGATCTGTTCACTGGAGTTCTCAGCAAGGGCCGTACTGGACGTCAGCTCTGAGTGTGACCAAGGCCCTCTGCTTCTCCAGATCCGGGCGCCCCAGCCCGGGAGCTCCGTGGCAGGGAGCCTCCGAGCATCGCGGGCCGCTACTGCCCCCTGCCGCCGCCCCGGCCCTGCAGAGAGAGCTTGCCCGGAGCAGAAGCGCACGGCCGCCAGGCCTCCGGCAGCTCCCAACCACGACCACCCAGAAACCCCGCAGAGGAAACGGAAGCCGCCGCCCGGCACTTTCTGCACTCCTCTCTCCGCCCTCAGGTCCCTGCGGCCTCCCATCGCCGTCGTCACTTCTCGTGGGCTGGCGGATAGAGCCCACCGGCTCCCCACCCACCTGGCTCGCGGCCCACGCTCCCAACCGCCAGAAGTTGCCATGGTGAAGGACGCGGGAGAAGCGCCGGAACTGGCGCGGACGCCAGGGAGGGCGCAGAGGAGGCCACGCGGGGCCTTCCTCCACCTGGGCCCAGGCACTTCCGGTCTCATGGGCGTCGGGGAAAGCTCCTTGCAGACTTTGCTGCGGGCTTAGGATCTCCGACATGAAGGGAAGCGGGGGCTGGAGGACCCAGAGACTCTCCCTGGGCTGCTCGAAGTCCAAGGCTGTAACCTGGCTTGGGTCCTCATTTTCCAGCCGTCAGTGTCCGGCTGCCCGCGGTTGCCATTGTGACGCTGGCCGCGGAGAAGGGCAAGGTCCTGAGTCGCATGCAGTTGCTCCTTGCCGCCACTTTCCTCCCCCAGGCTGTGGGTAATAGACGTCAAAAGAGATACACCAGGGCGCGACCCAGACTCAGGACCGCCAGGGTGGGGGCTGCTTCAAGCATTGGACACACTTCCTGGGCCCCTCGTGACCGCACCCTCCTGGCCTCATACCGTGGGGTGGGTTTGCATGAGGATGGGCCGAGCCCTGTCGCTGAGCGACACTTTTTCAAGGCCGCCTAGCTTTGGTTACAATGGATGTCTCATACTGAATTTTAATCAGTTTCTTACTGGAGGACATTAATATTTTTTCAATCTTTTGTTATTACAAACAATACTAGAGTAGTGTGGTAATATCCTTGTATGTACGTGCACACGTGCAACTTTCTCTGTAAATTTCCAGAAGTAAAATTTCTATGTCAAAGGCCAAATGCAATTTTAATTTTCATGAATATGACTAAATTGCTCTTCAAAGACACTAGCAAATTTACATCTCCACCAAAACTGGAGTCCGATAATTTTAATTAGGATTATATCAACGGTGATGAACTGTTGCAAAAGAATTTTCCAGAGCCTTTGCCATTAAACCAATTCTTTGATCAGGTTTTTAAATGCAACGTAAATAGTATCCATATTCATTTGTATTTTATGGAAATTGTCTTCACTGATTCTTTTACATATAAGTTTCATGATAAAGATTTTACTTCTTTAAAATTTGTATGTCGAATTTTACTTTGGTTTCCATCATTGTGATATTTCTTATTTCACACTCATTTTATTGAAAAGGAAAAAAAAACAAAGGCAACCCTGACATTCAGAAGCTAGCCTGGCATCATAGGTCCACCATGTTATCCTCCTATTGTACATAATAACCTCGGATATGGTTACAGAGCATCATAGAGTGAGACATAGCAAATGCAAATCTACTTTGAAATTTTGTCTAAGCACAGACAAAAACACGGTCACTGTGCCACTGGCAAAATATCAAACGCCCTTCTTGGAGAAAATGAGTGACTGTTAGTCTGCTAGTTTTTTTTTTTTTTTTTTTTTTTTGAGTCGGCGTCTCGCTCTGTCGCCCAGTCTGGAGTGCTGGAGTGCAGTGGCACATGAGCTCGGCTCCCTGTAACTTCTGCCTCCCGGGTTTACGCCATTCTCCTGCCTCAGCCTCCCAAGTAGCTGCGACTACAGGCGTCTGCCACCACGCCCGGCTAATTTTTTGTATTTTTAGTAGAGACGGGGTTTCACCGTGTTAGCCAGGATGGTCTCCATCTCCTGACCTCGTGATCCGCCCGCCTCAGCTTCCCAAAGTGCTAGGATTATAGGTGTAAGCCACCGAGCCCAGCCCCCTGCTAGCTAGTTTTGTCTTTCTTCTAGTTTGCCTTTTCTATAGATGAGATTTATTGAGCTACCCAGTCATGGAATTGGCTCCTGCTTCCTGACCACATGCAATCTAGGGTGAATCCAACTTTCATAGACCCTCCTTAAGTTACCCATAAAAGCTCAAATCCAGTAATAGGTTCTTTATAACACCCCTTTTCGAAGATACCCCCCATAGTTCTGTAATGGTGTGTACTCTCCCTCAATGCAACCCAACGTGTTCAACTACAGGTGTCCTGGTGGTCTTTGGCTAAAAGGCATTGACACTAGCAAGTTCGATTTTCTTGTCTTTCCTCCTTTTTGAGACATGGTCTCATCCTGTCACCCAAGCTGGAGTGCAGTGGCGCCATCACAGCTCACTGCAGCATCAACCTTTGGGCTCAAGCAATCTTCCCATCTTAGCCTCCCAACTAGCTGGGACTACTGGCGTGCACCACCATGTCCGATTGATTTTTATTTTTATTTTATAGAGACAGGCTTTCACTATGTTGCCCAGGCTGGTCTCGAACTCCTGGGCTAAAGGGATCTGCCTGCCTTGGCCTCCCAAAGTGCTGGGATTACAGGAATGAGCCACGACACCTGGCTGCCATAGTTCCATTTTCTTTGGTAAAATTTTGTGGGTCCAAAAACCTGTCAATGGCTGTCCTCTATAAATGTTTAGTAAGGAGCAAATTTTACATGGGCAGTTTGTTTTAGTTTGCTTTGATTATTTCAACCAGATCTGATTTCCTTTGCTTCTTGTAATTTCCAGTGTTACCTTTAAGATGTGAATCTTCTGAGTTCTTTTCATAACAAATGTCACAGGTGCCACCTTAGCCATTGTCAATTTTATTTTGTAGGATTTGTAAACAAACCTCCTACAAAAAATGACTACCAGTGATAGTCATTATGAATCAGACAGAAGGTTGATAATTTTTTCATCTGCTTCTTGACTCAAGAACCTTCAGCAGGGCAGTGATGTAGGACCTGGATACATAGCAAAGTAAAAATGGTCTGCTTCAACTGGCAGGCTTACTGTGTGCACCATGCCCTTTACCAGGCACTGGGAACACAGGTCCTGCCGTGAAAGTAATTCACAGTTTAATCAGAGCAATATAGGAGCTGGCTGGCCTCAACTTGCCAGATGGATGAGAATGAAAAGGGCCTTCCAAATGGAGGAAACAGCCAAATGCAATGAGTTTATTTATTCAGTAAATATTTATTGAATACTTACTTTGTGCCAGGAACTGGGCTGAGCATTGGGGATGCAGGAATGAGCATCTTCCATGTGGCCCCTGCTCTCTAGAAGCTCCTGGTCCGGTGGGGGAGATGCGTGTGAAACAATCGCTCCAGTGACTGCAATGTGTAATAACCACTGCAGAGAAAATCCAGAGTTCTGTGGGAGCCTGGGACAATGGCAACCTGACAAGTGGGGGTCAAGGAGAGCTTCACTGAGAAACTCACTTTTAATCTATGTGAAGGATGAGATGTTGTTTGCCAGACAAAGAGGAGGTTGTTCTTGGCAGAGGACATAATTCATGCTCTGAAGTGGGAGAAGACTTGACCCTTCTCATGGGGTGAAAGCAAGCCAGTGTGGCTGGAATGAAGTGGGTTGGAGGAGGCCGTTGGGGTATGAACGAGGTGGACCAATAGCTGATCCTGCAAGGTCTTGTCCACCACCCTAAGTTGTTTGCATCTTAATTGAAAACAAGGAGTCAGGGAAGAGTATCAAGATATAAGGAGTGGGGTGATTAGATTATAAATGCATTTTACTATGTCTATGGGAGAATGGATTGGGTTGCGGCAGGGGGATGATAAACATCATGGAACCAATCAGAAGGAGAACACTGTAATTATTTACAGGAGCAACAATCATAATTGACCAGGTGGCATTCAGAGGAGGTAAGTATCCATTGCAGTGTTGAGGGTGGAAATGAGATTAGAGTGGATTGAGGAGTGTGTGAGGTGAGGAATATCCGTGAAAAATATGAGAAACAACTCAGTTATGGACTGAATTGCACACTCCAAAATTCATCTTAACTCCTAATGATTTTGAATGCAACTGTATTTGGAGATAAGGCCTTTAAAGAGGTAATTAAGGTTGAATGAGGTCATATGGGTAATGACCTCATCCAATATGACTAGTATCCTTCTAAGAATAGAGACATCCAGGGTGCACACACAGAGGAAAGGCCACGCAGGGATACATTGAAAAGATTGCCATCTGCAAGTCAAGGAAAGTGGCCTCAGGAGAAATCAAGCTGCCGACACCTTGATCTTGGATTTCCAGCTTCTAGAACTGTCAGAAAATACATTTCTGTCGTTTAAGCCACTCAGTCTGTGGTATTTTGTTATGGGAGTCCTGGCAGATTAATACAAACCCAAATGTCCACTTAATGAACAGTTGGGACATAAATTATAATGCATCCATATTGTGGGAAAGAGTCTTACCCTAAAATATGCCCATGCAAGTTCAAGATTTCAACTTTAGGAGGAGTTTCATTTTCATTAAATTTCCTTTCTTTGGCTTGTGAGGATTTCACTGCATTAGCGAAGACCGATACTGAGTCTCAGGAGCAGCCTCCACGCAGTCTTCTCTACGGTGACATAGTTGGTGCAGGTTTTAAGTAACAGACTCAGGCATCACTTGCATTGTTTCCTTTGTCTCTCTTATACTGGTTTTTACTTTTTATAACTTTGAGAATCATGTGTATTTTGTTTCTGAACTTGTACAGTAACTGTGTACCATCAGTTGAAATAGTAATTATCTTTTCCATTTATGAAAATTCACCCTATGAATTTTCTTAGGAACAAATTAACCTTGTCATGAGAGGGATGACTGCTGAATTCTATGCAAATATTTAAAGGAATAAGGTAGGGAAAAATGAGGTAGAGCTATATATAGTGACATGAAAAGATGCCCAAACCATATGAAGAAAAGAGGTGTATATAGATTATGAAGCTCTTTCTGTTTTTCGAGGTTTTTTATTTTATTTTATTATTTATTTATTTATTTATTTATTTTTTGACAAGGTCTCACTCTGACTCCTAGGCTCGAGTGAAGTGGTGTGATCATGGCTCACTGCAGCCTAAACCACCTGGGCTCAAGCAATCCTCTTACCTCAGCCTCCCAAGTAGCTGGGACTACAAGCGCATGCTACCACGCCCAGCTAATTTTTGTATTTTTTATACAGATGGGATTTTGCCATGTTGGCCAGGCTGGTCTTGAACTCCTGGCTTTAAGTGATCTGTACACCTCGACCTCGCAAAGTGCTGGGATTATAGGCTTGAGCCACTCTGCCCAGCTCTCTTTTTGTTTTCTGATACATGTAACTATTTGTTAGTAGATGCTTAGGGGAAAAAATCTGGAAACATATACAGCCAATTTTAAAGTATTGTAAAAGTCGTATCATTTAAGGATCTAGATTTTGCCAAATGAACTGTGTTGATGAGTTGATAACCTCCTCTAGCAGGGAAACTGTAACACATGGTAATGCACTGAAGGCCAAGAAGTCAGTGAGAGAGCCATGGACTACCACTTTGACGCTCCCATGCTTACCACCCATGACACATGACCCAGAGTGGCCTTTGGGGTCAGGCCATGTAGCAAACACTAGTAAAACTTAGTATTTCTCCTAGTTTCAAATAAACATAACCATGAATATAAATCCTAATATTTTCCCATCCCAATGGATCATCTTGTGCCCTATGTGCTCTGCTTGAGCAAATACTGAAATTTCTATAACTCTACAGATAGAGCACTCTACAAATGGATTGGCAGGTGATCATTAGCATAGTATGTATATGCAATCAGAATACAATTTTGTGTATAAAACATCCACTGTGTATGATTCAGGGAACACAACTGTTCTGAGAAGGGAAGCACCAACACCATCAGGTATTTGTTTTCTGAGAAAGGAGGAAGATAGACTTTGATGATCTCTAAGATGGCTTCCCACTGACTCTCGAAAACCCCTGGACCTCTCTAAGCCATTGAGGAAGCAGTTGAAGTGGCTATAGTTGAATGAAGTGGTCTCTTTAAAGAAAATTGTATCCAGAGTGACTGTTAACCAGTGTGATACATGACAGTCTTTGAAATAAATGTCTTTAAAGTCATTCAGTGTGCTTCTGTGTAGCTCTTCCACATTGAAGATGTTCTGTTTCATAAAAACTTAAATTTAATAATAGAATTTAATAACTATCCCCTTATGATACATCAAATATTAGTTTTCAGACTTTTAGCTACTTCTCCTAGAGGCAGAGTTTCCATAAAGAAGTCTCAGCTAAATGCTAAGCACTGTTACCAAGTGGAGGAATGAAGATTGAACATCGCCAAAGCAATTGTGCACATTTTTGGAAAATAATTTTATTTGTCAGAATGAAATTCACAGCCCTTTTGAGCAAAAAGTAGGCACATGATCCAAATGGCATTGAATTAGAAAAAGAAGTTAATCAAGCAATCTTTATGGAAGCCGTCTGTGCTAGGGTTCGTGAAGGAAGCATTGTAATCCTGGCTGACATTTATCATGACATTTATTGTATCTTGTGCCAGGCGGAGCCAGATCAAAAGGTGGGTTATCTGTGCAGCTGCCCAAAGCACTAACCCATAAGCAGCACTGAAATGTCAAGGGAACAAATGGGAAATGGGTGCCAGTTACCTGAGCATTTCACAAGATTCCTTCAGAGTTGGCAAACTAAGTGGTTTCACTCCTACCAATGTAGGCAGCACATTCAAGTGATGTGACAGGGAATAGGGGTGTGTTGGGGAAGCGGGTGAGGTCAGGACTTTCAAGCTGGGACTACCCGAAGGTGAAGGAGGCACCAGCACGTGGGGACATCAGGTACAGGGACAGCGTGCAGACAACCCCATCCCAGGTGATGAGGGGCTGCAGCACAGGGAACCTGGGAGAGAGGTGCCAGTGAGGTCGGAAGGTAGTCGGAAACCACAGGAAAGAATTTTAATATTATCTGAGCTGTGATGGGAAAGCATTGACGTTTTCAACAGGGAAGTGGCATGAGCTGACTCACCTTTGAAAGGACGCATTTGGCTGACCGCTGGAGAACAGCTCCAGGAAGGCAAGAGTAGAGGCAGAGAGTGGATAATGAGAGGCCATGGAGGTGAGAAGTGAGGGTGATGGACTTGGGATGACACTTCTTGTTAGAGCCAGCAGGATTGGCTGAATACAATAGTTGCTTCCTAACTGGGCAGGGCTGGGCTGGGGCTTCCATGCTCAGTCTCCTACACTGCAGCCTCCTGGCAGCAGCCAGAGGGATTTTTCTAAAATATAAATCAGAATGTTACCTTAAAACCTTCAAGTGAAATAACCTAAATGGTTCCCAATAGGGAACTGGGTAAATAAATAACAGTACCTTATGCAATGCAATACCATGCAGTCAAGACAAACAAATGACCACACAAACACTCTACCAATACCGCCACAAATGCTCCCCAAGACAAGAATTGAAAACACAGAGTGTGAATATCATGCTACATTTGTAAAAGAAAAAGGGAGGATGCGTGTGTGTGCATGTTTAATTTTATATGTGTGTAAATCTCTGTAAGAAAACACAAGAACCTTTTACCTAAATGGTTTCCAGGGAGAGGATCTGGACAGGAAGGGGATAGAGTGGGAGGGAGACTGTCTGCCTTTGGTACTTTTGAGTTTTGAATCCTATCACTCTAAATAGTCATATTATCTCTTAAACAATAAGCCAAATTAAAATTTTTACATGAATTTGGCCCGGCGTGGTGGCTCATGTTTGTAATCCCAGCACTTTGGGAGGCCAAGGCAGGAGCATTACTTGAGGTCAGGAGTTCAAGACCAGCCTGGCCAACATGGTGAAACCCCATTTCTAGTAAAAACACAAAAATTATCCGGGTGTAGTGGCACGCACCTGTAATCTCAGCTACCAGGGAGACTGAGACAAGAGAATCGCTTGAACCTGAGAGGTGAAGGTTGCAGTGAGCCAAGATGATACCACTGTATTCCAACCTGGGTGACACAGCCAGATTCTGTCCCCCACCCCTCAAAAAACTTTTTTACATTAATTAAACAAATAACTTATCTCACTTCCTGTCTTCACTTAACAGAAAATCTAGTCTCCTCAGCTACAAGACCTCATAACTCAGCCTGCCCATCTCTGCCTTCATCCTCTAGCACTTTCTCATCCATGGGTCTGCAGGGAATGCCACAGTCAGCCTCAACGCTCTCTTCTTTTGCAGGCTCCAGGCAGAATTCCACCCAAGTATCTGTTTATTCCAGATTCTCAGAGGTCCAGCCTTTCTTATGCCATGCTAAGTTGGAGTACCTGGTGAATCATTGTATGACTTTTCTCCTAACTGTGTTCCAGCCACACCAGCCTCCTCTTGATCCTCAACATGGCGAGCTTAGTTCCTTCTGAGGAGTTTTGCTCTTGCAGAGAGGAGGTCTGTACTTTAACCTCTCAGGATAGCCCTGTATGGCTCTGCTCAGAAGTCACTTCCTCAGAGAGGACTTTCCCAACCTCGATTTAAATTTGCTACCCATCACCTCCATTATTGAAAACTCAGGTTCCAGCCAGGCATGGTGGCTCAAGCCTGTAATCCCAGCACTTTGGGAGGCTGAGGCGGGTGGATCACTTGAGGCCAGGAATTTGAGACCAGTGTGGCCAACATAGCAAAACTCTGCCTCTACAAAAATTAGCTGGGCATGGTGGTGCATGCCGGTAGTCCCAGCTACTCAGGAGGCTGAGGTAGGAGAATCACTTGAACCCAGGAGGCAGAGGTTGCAGTGAGCTCAGATCGGACCACTGCACTCCAGCCTGGGTAACAGTCAGATCTTGTCTCAAAAAAGAACAGAAAAGAAAACCCATGTTCTACTGTCTTCACAGCAATCGCCCTATCTGAAATTATGTCATTTACTTGCTTATTTATTGTATGTCTCCCCACTATGCTCAGCTGTCACCATCCTCTCGATGCCTGGAACGGTGCCAGGCTCATACTAGACAGCAAATACTTGTTAATGGATGAATATTTTTCTCTTTTTACTTCAATCTTTTGGTGGTCCCTACTGTCATAATATTTTTAATAGCTCTCATTGTATTATTTTATAGTGTATAGGGACAGCATGCAGACTACCGTTTTCATCCTGGCTTTGCTTCTTTTTAGATCTGTGACCTTGGGCAAGTCACGAACCTCACTGGATTTTGTAAAGTTTGAAAAAAGATGCAAGGAATAAAGAGCCGGTTCTGAAAAGCCTCAGTGTGAACAGGACCCATGGGAAGGACTGCTGCCCATTTCAGGATGAGAAGATGGGTCTAGTCAGGGCAGGTGACCCACCCAAGGTCATGTAACCTGGGGCGCAGAGGTCTCCACTTCCTGGACTTCCGACCTCACGCTCTGTGCGTGATTGTCGGCGTTTTCTCCTTATCATTTCTAATCCTACAAGAGCCCCTGCCTCTCCTCCACTGGGAATGGAGTCTATGTTTATGATCAACAAATAACCCTCATTACTGGGAATTGGTAGTTTGTCTTTTGATTTTCTTCTTGTAAATGAGTGATATGTTTGGGCCTGGAAAACAGTACACAGAGTTTCTAGACAACATCATGAAATTAAATGCTGTGACACACTGACTTAGGGAAGCTGTTCATCTCGCCGTTTCTTAAAACAAATGAAACGGTTGATCAGCTTTGCCTCTGCATATTTATTTGTTATAACTGATAGAAACACTAACATTTGGAGCCAGAGAATTGAACCTGTATTCTAATCTAAGTGCCTAAATACAAAGTCATTTTCCAGACATCGTGTTGATATTCTATTTTTTCAATTTAGACTGTAGCCCGCAGGAATAAGGGCTGGGTTGGTAATTGTCTTGTTTTTTCTAAGACCAGGCAAGTGTAACAGCAAAACTGCTGGTTTATTTTGGTAACCTAAGGTGTGCGGGAGAAGTCTGTCGGCCTCCGGGGAAGGAGGCCGGCAGAGTCCCCCCGTGGGGCTCTCGGACGGACTTCCCACAGTCCCGACATCCCGACAGGAGTGGGGCTGCAAGAAGCCCGCCGGGCTGTGAGAAGGCCGCGTGGCTCAATGGCGGAGAGCGGCTTTTCTAGGAGTGGGAGGGCAATAGGTGGGGCATGGGCGTGTCAGGGGCATTCCGCAGGTGTGACCAGGTAAATCTTGGTCTCTTCAGATTGACGTCACCTGGCGCATGCCCAGTTGATCTGCACCTTCCCGGGCGCCGGCTGCATTTTCGCCCGCTTGGGAAGAGTTGGGGGAGGGGGATGAAGAACCCGGAAGTGCACCATCTTGCCTCCTTTCGTCCAAACAGTAATGACCTGGAGGAGGTTGTGAATCTCTGAAATTTGACAACAGATGTCACTAGCGCCACATTGCTCACAGAGCATCACACTACCTGGCATTTCAGAATTCATACATTTTCTTTGGCATAATAAAACATTTTTAAGAAAATGCAGCAGCTTATTGTCAAAAATGTCTGCCTCCTGTGCCAGGCACTGACACCATGTCTGACCTCATCTATCCCTGCAATGGCTTTAGGAAGTCATAACATAATCCCCATTTGATAGGCAGGGAAACCGAGGCTTAGAATGGCCTAGTATTGCCTAAGGTCATGCAGGGAATGACCCATGTCTATTTGTCTCCAAAGCTGTGTTCTTCCCATGCTATCTTTGATTAAAGTCCAGCATCGCTATAAACAGCCCCCAAAGTGTGCCATCCTTGGAGAGTGTCTACCTTGCAGCCGTCCATCTGAGCCAATTAGAGCTACTCAAATTAGGAGTGTCACACTGAAGCAGATGAATAGAGGCGGAGTGGGCTGAAATACAGAATTTAATCGAGCAAAATGATGGCACAGAAGTTCCCAGAAGCAGAATCCCAATAGGCCCCCTAGCCTGCAGCTCCCTGAAGCTAAGTCACTGACATTTGAAAAGCTTGCTCCTTAACAAATTATGCATCCCATTTTCTTTTTCCACCTCCTCCCTGTGAAGCAGCAATCAGCTTTGTCATTCATTCTTCAGGAAACTAGCCAGGATATGCCAGGGAGAGTGCAACTGAGAACTTAAGATGTCTCTTTCTTGAAAAATCTGGGAACAAAGAAGCTGTCGTTGTGTTTTTGACTCATGTCACTTTTCAGTACGGTGTGGAGAATGTGTTCATTGCACCACCAAAGCCCACGTGAGGTTGGGGATGGAAGAGCGGGAGGCATGGAGGTCATTCTCGGTGTTTGCGGGGGAAGGGGAGCACTAACATTTACTATTCCCTACCTGTGGGTCAAGTGCCTTACACATGTGCTCCCATTTAATCCAATGGCCCTGCTAAACAGCTGTGTGTGCCCTTCCCATTTCAAGGATGGAGAATGAGAGGCTGAGAGGTCGCAAGACTTAGTCAGGACCCAGAGTCTGGATTTAAAGCAAGTCCCCCTGACTGAAACCATCTCATTCTGCTGTGAATCCCCATCCTTTGTGTTACCAGTGCCAGCCCCTCCTCCATGCCCTTCTCCACGGTAGATCACTAGAGATGTGACTCCCACATCCAAGCTCTGATCTAGGCTGGGCAACTATGGATGGCCACGTCATCCCTCTGATCCTGTTTCCAATGATAAAAGTCGAATGTTGGTTGTTAAAGGCTCAAATCAGACATGGTCTATTCAACATCGTTGCTGGAGCTCCTGCCTTGGGTTGAGCATCAGTGCCAGGCATAGAGGAGCAGAAAGTCTTACATTTGTTCGTGGGGGGGCTAGCTGATGTTTTGCAATCTATAAAGCACCATCCAAAAGTAAGTTGGTATGAAGTGAATATCCTTCAGGGGTCCAGATGCGATTTTGGTGCAGAGTGTCTCTGCTGCCCACTTATTGTTGGGACTGCTTTCTTTACTCAGGCAAAGGACTTCTGCCTGTTTATTAATCAGTTCATCATCCATAGATTCACTCATTCATTCACCATTCATTCATTCATTCATTCATGTCATTTCTCCTATATCCAACATTTAGCACTGACAGCTTACACGCTAAAACTGACTTCAAAAGAGTAATTACTGTTCAAACACAAAGAAAGGATGCTTTTTCTCATGAAGGTACTTACAACAGGAAGCTGCAGGTGTAAAGTTTCTCTGTGATTCTGTTTCCTCCATTAAACCAGCTCTGTTCCCCACATAGGGCTCCTCACTCCACAGGTATTAATAATCAGTGAAGGAAAGAAGAGAGAGAACAGGGCCACGTTTGACAAATGGGAATCCAGGACGGTTGAGCCCACCGGAGTCGTCTGGGTGACTCTGAGGCCGATTCTGGTAGAGCGGAGGAAGTGTCTAGTGCGGACTTGGCCCTCTGGAGGAGACAGAGCCACCGGGAGCCCAGAGCCACGTGGTGGAGCTTTCCCGGCATGCCAGGGATGGGGCAGAGGGCTGAGGGCTCCATGCACCAGGGCGTCTGCACCCTTCATTCCATTAGTATGTGAGGCTCCACTGGCTCCCAGCAAAGTACTTTGCTCAGGGCCCCACTGGCACTGAGTAATACAAACCCGAACTGCAAGGTGATTCACACCCAGACTCATTTAACTCCACTCTGCTCTCTAGCCTACTCTGCATAAAAATCACCCAGAGGCAATGGTTTAAAAAAAAAAAAAAAAGCAGAATCCAGAGCCTCATCTGCTCCCTCAGCTTAGGATCCTGCAGATGTGGGCTGGGGAGCAGAAATCCACCTCTTTTTTTATTTTTTTTGAGACGCAATATTGCCTTGTCGCCAGACTAGAGTGCAGTGGGGCAATCTGGGCTCACTGCAAACTCTACCCCCCTGATTCAAGCAATTGCTCTGCCTCAGCCTCCTGAGTAGCTGGGACTACAGGTGTGCACCACCACACCCAGCTAATTTGTTGCATTGTAGTAGAGATGGGGGCTCACCATGTTGGTCAGGATGGTCTCTATCTCCTGACCTCATGATCCGCCCACCTCGGCCTCCCAAAGTGCTGGGATTACAGGCATGAGCCACTGCACCTGGCCAGAAATCCTCATTTTTGACAAGTAGCCAGGTGATTCTGATAAGGGCTCTCTACTCTGACCCGGGTAACAAACAAGGAGGGTTCGACACACCTGAGTATTTGCCAGAATGACCCCAGAAAAACCTGAGCAAATATTAACTCAACACCTACTATGTACCAGGCACTCTTCTGAGGACAAGGGGACTCACTAAGTCTTCCTGGCAAATTCATCAAGTGGGAGCTGTTGTCATCTCTAACCTCATATTCTATTCTATTATAATAATCATATATGTTATAAATCAGGAAAGGGACAATGTAAATTGAGGTTGAGGAAGACCTCTCTGATGTATAAATGAGGAAACTGAGGAATGAATACAGGGGATGCCTAGCTTGCTCAATGCCCTAGAACTTTTTTTTTTTTTTCCAGACAGTCTTGCTCTGTCACCCAGGCTGGAGTGCAGTGGTACCATCTTGGCTCACTGCCACCTCTGCCTCCCGGGTTCAAGAGATTTTCCCACCTCAGCCTCCCAAGTAGCTGAAATTACAGGCATGCGCCAGCACGCCGGGCTAATTTTTATATTTTTAGTAGAGACAGGGTTTCACCATGTCATATTTTTAGTAGACAGGGGGTTTCGCCATGTTTCGAGACCAGCCTGGCCAACAACATGAAACCCTGTCTCTACTAAAAATACAAAATTTGCTAGGTGTAGTGGCTCTTGCCTGTAATCCCAGCTACTCAGGAGGCTGAGGCACGAGAATCGCTTGAACCCTGGAGGAGGAGGTTACAGTGAGCTGAGATCACATCACTGCACTCCAGCCTGGGTGACAGAGCAAAACTCTGTCTCAAAAAAAAAAAAAAAAATTTAAAAAATAAAATAAAATAAAAAAGGAAATGCATCACCTGTATGGTAGGAAATTCAGTCAGGCCCCGCCCCAGACTCGCTGAATCTGACACGGTGGGTGCAGGGCTCAGCCATTTTGGTTTCATCACAGCTTCAGGTAATGCTAATGCCTGCCCAGGTGTGAGAACCACTGGGCTATTAACAGATCATCTCGTGGGTAGGTGGATGATGTCCTGCAACCCCCAAGTCGGCCTCCACCACGTCCTCTTAGCCTTGAGGTTTCTGAGGGTTTTTCTTCATCTCCTGGTTGAGTTCTCCAGTTCATTCCACACATAATCAATAGATTGACAGAGGGGAATGGGGGAAGGCAGAATTCAGAACATTCTTCTGTTTTGAAAACAATTCTGCAGTCAGAAGCACCTCCAGAGAGAGAGACATCCTGAGTGAGTGCGACAGTGGCCTGCTTGACCCGCCTGAGGTGTGGGTGAGTGGGCACAAGTGGCTCTTAAACAGACTCATTTCTGGCTCCATTGTTTCTGAATGCAGGCTTCTGGCAGGACCTCAAAGAGATGGCTCCGAACCAGTTTAAGCACACAGCGACAAAGGTGTGCAGCTGTCAACTTGCTAGCCCTCTGAGGTTGGGGTGTGATGCCCAGCGCTCTGCCCTCAGGCTCTAGCCCAGGGCCTTCCTGCCCTTCTGCAAGTGTGTGCCCTTCCCCCTGCTTAGAATGTTCTTTCCCAGGTCTTTGCAGAGGTCTGCTCTCTCATTGTATGAAGGTCTCTGCTCAAATGCCACCTCATCAGAAAAGCCTCCCTGGCCACTGTAGCCAAAGTAGCCACCACCAACCCTGTTCTATTCAATCTATTTTAGTTTTCTCCCTCTTGACATTAGTCAACCTACTTATCTGTCTCTTTTTCTTCTTCTTCTTCCTCTTCTTTTTTTTTTTTTTTTTTTTTTTTTTGAGACAGATCCTTGCTCTGTTGCCCAGGCTGGAGTGCAGTGGCACAATCTCAGCTCACTGCAATCTCCACCTCCTGGGTTCAAGTGATTCTCCTGCCTCAGCCTCCTGAGTAGCTGGGTCTACAGGCACACACCATCACACCTGGCTGATTTTTGTATTTTTAGTAGAGATGGATGGGGTTTCACCATGTTTGTCAGGCTAGTCTCAAGCTCCTGACCTCAGGTGATCCACCCACCTTGGCCTCCCAAAGTGCTAGGATTGCAGGCGTGAGCCATGGTGTCCGGCCTGTTTCTTATATACTCATCCACCCCCCAAAACCAGAATATATTTCATGAAAGCAAAGACTTTGTTTTGCTCACCACTGAATCCCCACCTGCTAGAACAATAGTAAACACATGTTAGAGACTGAATAAATCTTTGATGAATAAATGGATGAGGCTGTCAAGACATACTTGGCTGAGGTAACCAGCTGCATTGGGCAAGTTTCAACACAGCTTTGGGATTTCTGCCCTTGGCCTGGTGCTACAGTCCAGGTCAGAATGAAAAATCATTCATTCATATTCCAAAAAATAGTAAGTGAACCCTTACCAGGTACAAGGTTCTAACTAGGCATTAGAGATATAATGATTATCAAAAACAAGCAATGCTCCTGGAGCTTTCGGTCCAAATGCTACCAAATAAGCACACAAACAAATTATGAATGTGGGGCATGGAAAGGTAACTGGTGCCCCAAATCTGTCTAATGGAAGGACCTGATCTAGTTTGGGGAGATAGGAAGAGCTGCCCCAAGGAAGTGACGAATAAGCAGGAGTTAAGAGTGGAGAGGAGGAAGGATGATGGGGAGAACATTCTGGACAGAGTGAACAGTATATGGAAAGGTCCTATGGCAGGATAGAGAAATCCGGTAGTGTGAGGGTGCAGAAGGATTCTACAGTGTCTACAGCAGAGACCGTAACAGGGAGGGTGATCTGAGAGAGCCCGGGTGGGTGAGGCTCATCAGTCATAATAGGGGATTTTGCTTTGATCCTAAGAGTGGAGTAGAACCACTGATACATTGTAAACTGGGTGGCAGTGGTAGGTGGGTGAAATGATCAGATTCTTGTTTTAAAAAGGTCTCTACAGCAAACCACTTTGCATGCATGTACTGAACTCAAAGGGCCATATATACACATATTATAGGTGGTAGGTAAGAACTCTGGAATGGAACACCTAGATGCAAATCCTGGCTTTATTACTTACTATCTGTGTATCCTTGGGGAAATTATTTAACCTGTCTATGCCTCAGTTTTCCTTTGTGCAAGATGGGGATTGGCCGGGTGCCGTGCGCTCATGCCTGTAATCCCAGCACTTTGGGAGGCTGAGTGGATGGATGACTTGAGGTCAGGAGCTGGAGACTAGCTTGGCCAACATGGTGAAACCCTGTCTCTACTAAAAATACAAATATTAGCTGGGTGTGATGGTGCACGCCTGTAATCCCAGGTACTCAGGAGGCTGAGGCAGGAGAATCGCTTGAACCTGGGAGGCGGAGGTTGCAATGAGCCAAGATTGCTCCACTGCACTCCCGCCTGGGCGACACAGCAAGACTCTGTCTCAAAAATAAAAGAAAAAAAGAAGGGTGAGGATAATGATAGTTAATGGTAGTACTTATCTTGTAGGGTAACTGTGAGGCTGACAGCAGCTAATAATCCATGTAAGGAGTTTAGAACAGTGTTTGACTCACAGTATACATTCTATAATGTTCGTTACTATTATTATAACATTTCATGTTGACTGGTATTGTTATGCTATTGAGCAGATGAAAAACTGAAGTACAGAGAAGTTAAAGCATGTGCCCAACGTTATTAGGCAAAGTAACAGAGACAAAATTCAAACCCTAAGTGTTACATTATCAGACTTCTCAGTAGCAGAGATAAATAGGACTGTTTGGGTAGGTCAGTTCCCGGTCCAAAGCACCAAAATGAACCAAGGACATTTGTGGGGACAGACCAAAAGGCAAAGAGCTCTAAAGTAATTAAGCTACCCTGACAATAGTTATTCATTAATTTGCCAATATTTTATATGTATACTAAGTAACAGCCCCAGTGCTGGACAGTGGAAATTCTAAGACAAAATAGACATGTGATCTTGACTTAAAGAGATCATAGTCCAGTGGAAGAGATACGCCAATAAACAGAAAAATGGAGCCTACAGTATCACAGGTGTTGTGAGTGAATATCGTTTAGGCTAGGCCTTACCTGCTGTCACCTTTCTAAATGGAAAATCTCTGCTGGCCTTGGTTCAGGCCTCATTAAGTTTAAGATCAATCAGGATGCTATTGGCCATGAGCAGCAGAAATGTATCATAAGGATTTTAAAATTTTTTTATGTTTATTTATTCACTGATTTGTTTTGTTGAGATAGTGTCTCACTCTGTCACCCAGGCTGGAGTGCAGTGGTGTGATTTCTGCTCACTGAAACCTCTGCCTCCTGGGTTCAAGCGATTCTCCTGCTTCAGCCTCCCAAGTAGCTGGGATTACAGGTGTCCACCACCATGCTCAGCTAATTTTTTGTTTTGTTTTGTTTGTCTGTTTGTTTTTTGAGATGGAGTCTCCCTCTGTTGCCAGGCTGGAGTGCAGTGGCGCAATCTTGGCTCACTGCAACCTCCGCCTCCCGGGTTCAAGCGATTCTCCTGCCTCAGCCTCTCGAGTACCTGGGACTACAGGCATGCGCCACCATGCCCGGCTAATATTTGTATTTTTAGTAGAGATGGGGTTTTACCACATTGGCCAGGATGGTCTCGATTTCTTGACCTCATGTTCCGCCTGCCTTGGCCTCCCAAAGTGCTGAGATTATAGGGGAGAGCCACCGCTCTCAGTCAGGAACTATTTTTAACCTCACGTAACAGGAAATCGAAGAAGTTAGTAGGCAGGGAAACTCCAGGGTTGGCTAATTAAAAGAACTGAGTCCCGTCTTTGAAACAATTTCTAGAATAGCCATCTGAGGAACTGTGTAGATATTTCCCTGGTGAAAAAACTGTAACTAATAAAAATTATTTTTAAAAAGAAACATTTATAGTCTCTGGAAATTGTCTTAAAGATATCTAGCAAACAGGCCAGGCACGGTGACTCACTCCTGTAATCCCAGCACCATGGGAGGCTGAAGCAGGCAGATCACATGAGGTCAAGAGTTCGAGACCAGACTGGCTAACATGGTGAAACCCCATCTCTACTAAAAATACAAAAATTAGCCGGGTGTGGTGGTGCACACCTGTAATCTCAGCTGCTTGGGAGGCTGAGGCAGGAGAATCTCTTGAACCTGGGAGGCAGAGGTTGCAGTGAGCCAAGATCGTGCCACTGCACTCCAGCCTGGGCAACAGAGTGAGACTCCATCACTCTATCATTTGCTCTAGAAAAAAAAAAAAAAAAAAAAGACATATAGCAAATAAAGAAACATTTCACGGTAAGAATAGCATGAATCTGGGTTATCTGAGCCATAACCTGTTCCCTTCCCCTTCCCCCAGCTCAGCACAATGAAGCTCTGCCACAAGTGGGTGCAGACAAGAACATAGCATTTCCTCTTCCCCCCAGATCCTAGCTGAGGGCAGGAATATTGCAGGTCACCAGAAACACTTATTCCCCTAGCTCCATATTGTAGAGGCTAAATTCCAGGCAAGAGCAGCTGAGAGATCTGGAGTTCTTTTCTCTGCCCAGTCCCCACTCACTCACAGGGAAGGAGTTCTACCCAAGGCGTGTCAGTCTGAGATACTGGGACCCTGGTTGTCCTCTTTCGTGTTGCTCCTGAGGGAGAAGTTCTGCTCTGGGAGAGGCAAGCTGAGCAGACCAGAGACAACCACCACCAGCAGCACACTACTTGTAAAGTCTGCATGTTGCTGCAAGAGGAAGAGGCTGCTGTCCTCACCCCTAGCTCTGAAGCAGTGGTGTAGAGATTTTGTCCAGAGGGAGACAGAGGCCTTCAGAACAGAGAGCTTCAATATTCTCCCACAGGGGAACCAGCTTTGTTGTGAACAGAGTGTAGAGGGACGTTCAAATCAAATAATATGAACAAACAAAATACGAATGTGGGGCAAGGAGAGGTAACTGGTGGTAATTAAACAATGGATCCTTCGGTGGTAAGCAGTTACGAGGAGACAAGTAGCTTATTGAATAAAAGAAGCTAAACCTAAGCCATCCAGTAGTTTAACATGAAGAATCAGGGAAAGAGACAGTTAAGAAGAGCCCTTTTGGGATCAGAATGAGACTCAAAGACTGGCCTTAAAGACTACCTCTGTAAAGGGGCCCAAATTTCACAGAATCCTGTTGTAGAGCAATTTTTGCCTCACAGCATTGTCGAAAACAATGGAACAATCAACCATCAATTGGTAGAGGCTAATATCTAGGTATGATACCCACAGAGGCAGACGGCATAACAGAGATAAAGGAAAAAGACAAAGAGAGCCCTGCTAAAACCAGTGGCATCCTAGAGAGGCTGTGCTCATGCCCAAGGCTGAGTTCTCTGAGGAACAACATCAAATGCTGTGCCCTGTGCGGGGAAATAGACTTTCCTGAAATATAAAAAGAATATTTATTATAGAAGTAAGCTGTATTTCTCTTGTTCTTTCATATTGGGAGAAATATTGAATACATAGAGTCCTGGATTGCTCTAGCAATGTTACTAACCAAATAAACAAGCAAACAACAAATCTGTGGGAGCATGGAGAATTGGTATTCAGAGTTGCTACAATATATTATCTAAAATGTCCACTTTTCAAAAAAATTGTTCAGTACCATAGGAAAGGTAAAAAGTATTGTGAGGCATGCAAAAAATTATATAAACATGTGGAAAAGAAACAAAACATTCTAAAGCAGCACTCAGATTGAAATTTATGCTGTAAATATGTATATTCAAAAAGAAGAAAGACCTCAAATCAATAACCCCATGTTCTGCTTTAAGAAACAAGAAAAAGAAGAGCAAACTAAAGCAAAATGAAAGAAACAGTAAATATAGAGTACAAAGATGTGAAATAGAAAAACAATAGAGAAAAACCCAACAAAACCCAAACTGGTTCTTGGAAAGATGAACAATATTGATAAACTTTTAGCTAGATTGATCAAAAAAACAAAGAGAGAAAAAAACTCGTATTACTAAAATGAGGAATAAAAGGGGGCATATTACAAAATCTAAAAAGGAATATTGTTAACAATTGTATACCAATAAATTAGGCAAACTAGATGAAACACACAGATTCCTAAAAAAGAAACAACCACCAAAACTGTCTCAAGAAGAAATAGAAAACCTGATAGATCTATAACAAGCAAAGATACGGAAGCAGAAAACTTATCACAAAGAAAAGTTCTGGCCCAGATGGCTTGGTAAACTCTACCAAATGTTTAATGTTTAAGGAAGAATTAACATCAATCTCCCACACTCCCAACTCCTATGAAACCAATATTACCCTGATACTAAAATCAGGCAAAGACATTACAGGAAAACTATAGATCAACATCTCTCATAAATATAGATGCAATAATCTTCAACAAAATTCCTGTAAATGAAGTCTAGCAACATATAGAAAGTATTATAAACCATAACCAAATGGGATTTATCCCAGGAACGCAAGGCTGGTTTAACATCCAAAAGTCAATTCATGTAATATACAATATTAATAGAATAAAGGAGAAAAACATGGTCATTTCAACAGAGGCAGAAAAGCATTCGGGAAAATACAACACTTTTATGATTTTAAAAGATCAACAAACTAGAAACACAAAAGAATTTTCTTAACTTGATAAAGGGCATCTATCGAAAAGGCACATTTACCATCATTCGTAATGATGAAAAACTGAATACTTTCCCCTTAAGATGAAGAACAAGAAAAAGATGTCCATTCTCAGCACTTCTATTTGCCACTTCTTTTTTTGTTTGTTTGTTTTATCCTTAGCAAACAAACACAGGATATTTGCCGCTTCTATTCTGGAGGTTATAACCAGAAAAAATAGGCAAGAAAAATAAATACAGACATTTAACTTGGAGAGGAAGAAGTAAAACTATTTTTACTGCACATGACATAATTTTCTATAGAGAAAACATTTAAAATCCACTCAAAACTATTAAAATAGATGAACAAGCCAGCAACGATGCAGGATACAAGGTAGATATACAAAAATCAATTGTATTTCTATATGTCAGCAGCAAACAATCTAAAAATGAAATTTAGAAAACAATTCCAGAGATAAACCTGGAATCCTAAATAAGTGGGAACAACCTAACTGTCCATCAAGTGATTAACGGATAAGTAAAATGTGATATACCCATACAATGGAATCTTATTTAGCAATAAAAAGGAATGAAATACTGATATAAGCTTCAACATAGATGAACTTGAAAATATTATGCTAAGTGAAAGAAGCCAGCCAGAAAAGGCCACATGTCATATCATTCCATTATACAAAATGTTCAAAACAGGCAAATCTATGGAGACAGAAAGTAATTTAATGGCTGCCTGGGGTTGGGGAAGTTGAGAGGAAATGGCAAGTTACTGTTAATGGTAAATTATTTCTGCAGTGATGAAAATATTCTAAAATTGTCTGGAGTAATGGTTACACAACTTTGTGAATATACTTAAAACCACTGAAGTAGGTCTATTATATGGTATGTGAAGTATATGTCAATAAAGCTGTTGTTTAAAAGTTTCATCTTTGCTGTATGTAGTGTCAGATTATTTTCATCTAACTTCCTCATAGTCATAAAATTACTGCCATGACTCCAGGTATCATATCTTCATGAGACAATATCTAGAGTAAAATAAAACGGTGTGTGTTAGGAGATTGCTTTCTCATATTTCTTTTTAAGATGGAAAAAACCAGCCGGGCGCAGTGGCTCAAGCCTGTAATCCCAGCACTTTAGGAGGCCGAGACAGGCGGATCATGAGGTCAGGCGATCGAGACCATCCAGGCTAACACGGTGAAACCCCGTCTCTACTAAAAATACAAAAAATTAGCCGGGCGAGGTGGCAGGCGCCTGTAATCCCAGCTGCTTGGGAGGCTGAGGCAAGAGAATCACTTGAACCCAGGATGCGGAGGTTGCAGTGAGCCAAGATCCTGCCACTGCACCCCAGCCTGGGCAACAGAGCAAGACTCTGTCTCAAAAAAAATAAAAAATAAAAATAAAAATAAAAAAAAGATTGAAAAAACCTTTCTCAGAATCTTCAGGCACAATTCCTCTCACATTGGTAAGAATTGGGCCTTATGTCCAACCTTAATATCAGAAGAATATCACTTTTCTGCTCAAAATCCTCAAAGGTTTCCCTTCTTACTCAGGTCTAAAGTCCTTATAATGGGCTACAATATCTTATATGACTGAAGCATTGCTATCCCTCAATACTGCTTTGCCACAACCTCTGTAGAATTTATGGGGTCCCTGTTGGGGCAACTCTAAGTACGTTTCAGCATGTCTCAACAACAGCTCAGCCCTGAGTCATGTTTTGGCCACAGTCCAATCTTTCACAAGTCTATCTGTATGCTTTGCTCTGTGACAAGGACACTGTCTTGCCAAGGATGCTATAAGTGTTTTTGAAGTGGGGAAGGGTCTAACTCCAAAAAGTTTTAGCATTGTTCACAGAAACAATGAATAAATCATACCCACAACTTGAATTTTTTATGTTTGGTTCAGAAACAATTTGTGCACATCTAGTATTTTTTTAGTACTTGTAATATTTAAGATTTTGGGGGCATGTTGGAGTATCTAAGAGATTAACTCATTATTTTAATTGAAATGTATAATTGAGTAATTGGTTTAGATTTATGATTTTACATTAAAAAGTATAAACAATTTTGTTAAGTGTGTAAACTGATTTGGTACATTTAAGAAGGCTTAAGGGTCGATATATTACAAGCGTTATTTAAATATCTAAAAGGTTTTGGCCAGGTGCGGTGGCTCACCCCTGTAATCCCAGCACTCTGGGAGGCCAAGGTGGGTGGATCACCTAAGGTCAGGAGTTCAAGATCAGCCTGGCCAACATGGCAAAACCCTGTCTCTACTAAAAAATACAAAAAGTAGCTGGGCATGGTGGCACATGCCTGTAATCTCAGCTACTTGGGATTGAACCCGGGAGGCAGAGGTTGCAGTGAGCCGAGATCACGCCACTGCATTCCAGCCAGGGCGACAGAGCAAGATTCCATCTCAAAAATAAACAGATCAATAAACAAACAAACAAATAAATAAATAAATAAATATCTAAAAGATTTTTATTCGTCGATAATTAAAGTACCTAAAAAGAAAACCAATTATATTAAATTTATTAATACAGTTAATAATGTTTAAGTTAATGGCAAAGGCTTCCTTAAACTTGGTTATTAAAGTTTACTAGACCTAGAGGTAAAAAAGTAAGATTTATAAGCTGGACTTAAAAGTTTAAAGAACTAGGATTTTCTTAGAACTAATACTTTCTAACCTTAATGCATTTAATATTAAATCTAAAGTAATCAAAAACAGTTTTATCCATGTATAAAAATCATCCTCAGGAGTCATAAACTGATACAGGCAGTTTATGGGATAGGCACATGACTCACTGGAGCCAGTGAGATACGAGAAAATGCCAGGATTTCTGGAAAGGTGTTTTGCTTTTGTTTTTGTTTTTGTTTTTTTCCCCACAGAGCCTACCAGTGCATGCCCTTTCTCTTCCCTTAGTCAATACTGTAGATGATATGAGGTCTAGAATAGGAGAATCATCATCTGCACAGGAGAACCAACACCTATTTTATGATGGCGCAAGTGTAGAGCCAGAGGAGGAAGCTAAGCAATACAACGCTGTGAGAGCCAAAGGAAATGGGCCCTTGGTGACATCGTCTGAGCTGCTGGATCAACCCTTACCTGAACCTACACCTAAGCTCTTTAGTTACATGGTCCTGTAAATCTCCTTTCCTGTTTAATTCCATTTTAGTTGAATTTTCTGAACATGTCCTGACTAGTAGAAGGACCCAGCAGAGTGCAATGGATGGAGTCTGGATTTGGATTTAGACATAAATGGCTTCAAATCCTGACTTGGCACTCACTCGCTACGAGGCCTTGACCGGTACTTCTCCTCTCTGGGTCGCAGCTCTTTTCTGAAAAATGGCAATAACTCTTCCACCCATATACCTAAGGTACCCAGCATAGTGTCTCTGCAATACTGCACATGCCTAATCAGTGTGTTCATTTAGCATGTTATAGGTGCTAGGGACTGATCGGGAGCAGAATCCCTGTCCTCATGGATAAGTCCATTCTTTCTCTCTTTCTCCTTTTAATTTTGTTTGCTCACATCATGTATGTCCCAAAAGTAATTGAGGAGCCGAACTGAGTCACTTCTTCCCATCCACCAGCAGTGTAGAGTCCAAGTTATTTCCCTCCCCAAGACACCAGTGCATTTTCTTCCTCTGACAAGACTCCCAGGATCCCTTTGGTTGATGTTGCTGTTATTTGCGTTCGCAGTTTATTGTCCTCACTGAACTCAGGGCATCTCACTGACACCCAGCATAGGACCTGGTACACAGCAGGTGCTTAATACGTGTTTGATGAACAATCAGTTTAAACACAAAGCTCTTAAAACTCTCATCTTGTCTGTTTTCTTATACATATAAGATAGGGACAATAGTTACCTGCTCTTGATGGATTCTTCTTGCCCATGAAAGCCTACTCTGGTTCCCGCAAGCTAGAGCCATTGCACCCCTTCTCAGCTGTCTCACCTCATGTTTGATCAGCCATCTCTCCAGTGGGATCCTGAAGCTGTTGGTGATTAAGGGACTGAAATCATAGCAAGCTAACAGCTGATGTGGTGGCATCCATCACTGGAGTCATTTTTCTGCCTTGGATTTGCCAGTGGATGAGATTGAGATACACCATTAACTTTGATGCTTCACTGGAGGCCTGTTCTGTGCCTTCGGTAATGAGACTTGGCAGTTCTTTTCTATTCTCTACCGGGGCTAGAGCTCAGCCTGTGGTTCCAGGCATCTGATTAAATTGTCCTCTGAATTTGTCTTTAATTCTCAAACACGAGTAAAACTAAGTCCTTTGGGAGCAGTTTCCTTCATCCACCTCTATACCGGTTAGAAAAGTGTTCAGTGCAAGAAACGGAAAAGTAACTGTATTGGTTCTAAACCAGTAGGGGTTTGTTTTTCTAATATAAGAGGCCAGAGGCAGATGGCTGCTAGTTTTGGTTCAGCAACTCAACTATGTTAGGAGACATGACTGATTCTCTTGACCTTTCACTCATGGTAAAGAGATGGCTGCCACCACACTAACCATCATGTCTGTGTTCAAGACAGAAGAAAAAAAAAAAAAAAACTTCGAGAACCCCCACCCTCACCCTGCATCCAACTTGGCGGACTTTTCCTTATGTTTCATTAGCCAGAAGTGGGTCACAAGGCCACCCTTAGCTAGCTTTGAGCAACTGTGATTCATGTCTCTTCCTGGGTATGTCTACCTCAATCTTCTTCAGATGCTGCTGCAGCTATGCTCAGGGATTAGTGCTTGGAGTTGCAATCTTCTATATTCTTATCTAACCCCTGTGTGAGCTGGGGCCTCCTTGCCTCTCAAGATCTAAATATGATTGGCTAGAACACTTGACTGTTAAAGATTTCCTCAAGGTATCCTTGAATTTCCAGGGTTGGGTTGGAAGATGGCTGATGCCCTCTATGTCAGTTCCAGCTTTGGGCACCTGCTTTCCCAAGCGGTGTCTCTGTTCCACACTGAATCCCTTCCAATGTCTCTCATTCTGCTCCATCCTCCCCACTATCACCACCCTATGCTCCTTCAGCCAAAGAAAAGAAAACAAATGAGTAGCAGCCAATCATAAAGTCTTGGGACTTTGATATTTGATACAAAGCTCAGCCAATCATAAAGTCTTATCACACCTCCCCTTCACCATGATCTTCTTTATGTATATACATCCTGAGGTGGAGAGTTTCATCTTCTTTTTACGTACAGTGAACATGTATAAATGAGTATGAGTTCACATATAATCTCACACAAGGCTTCCATGTCCACCATCTCACCAGATTTCTCAGGAATCCTAAGATAGGTGTGAGAAGGTCCCCCTGCACCCGGACCTGCCTAACTTTGAGCCCTTTCGCCTTTGAGTTTCAACCCTGAGTCTTAGAGAATCCCATTACAAGAGTTAGGATTTTTGGTTGCAAATAACAGAGATCTTGCCCCCCAACCCCCACCCAACTTTAGCTTAAGGGAAAAAAGTATATAGTGGCACAGCTGTTTTTCCTAATGCTCCAAGGACAAAGGTAGAGCCCAGACCTGGGACCCAGAAGGCCTGCAAGAGACTGTCACTCACTTCGTTCTGCTGTACCCTTTCTTCAAGGCAAACTGGCTTTCTCTGCTTCTGTGCCACGACCACCAAGAGCTGTAATGCTTTTATATAATAGCTCCTCCATTGAAGAGACCAGCCCAAACTAAGCTCTTTGTCCCAAATCGATATTCCCAGGAAAGAGATTTGTTCAGCCAGGATCAAGGATCTAATCAGCTATGTTGGGTGGAAGGGGGTCACATTGCTTAAATATGACAGCCTAGTGAGCTTAAAACCAAGCTCCAGTGAGTTATCTGGGAGCACGCAGGCTACTAAGATTTTCGTTTCGGCTGGGCGTGGTGGCTCAGGCCTATAACCCCAGCACTTTGGGAGGCCGAGACCAGTGGATCACTTGAGGTCAGGAGTTTAAGACCAGCCTGACCAACATGGTAAAACCCTATCTCTACTTAAAAAATACAAAAATCAGCAGGGTGAGGTGGTGCATGCCTGTAGTCCCAGCTACTCTGGAGACTGAAGCAGGAGAATCGCTTAAACCCCAGGAGGTGGAGGCTGCAGTGAGCTGAATTGGCACCACTGCACTCTAGCCTGGATGAGAGAGCAAGACTCTGTCTCAAAAAAAAAAAAAAAAAAAATTACCGATAAAAGTGAGGAGCATTGCAAGGAAACACTTCCTTTGTGATCCATCCCCTTCTTCCTTCTTTG
This sequence comes from Piliocolobus tephrosceles, assembly GCF_002776525.5. Classification (NCBI taxonomy): domain Eukaryota; kingdom Metazoa; phylum Chordata; class Mammalia; order Primates; family Cercopithecidae; genus Piliocolobus; species Piliocolobus tephrosceles. The sequence continues at coordinate 1,943,105 of NC_045453.1, forward strand.
ACTTTGGTTTTATGAAATGACAGCAGCTATTTTGCAACCATGAGACAGACAACAAACCTGAGGACATAAAGCCAACACAGCTGTATCAGTTAGCTTTTGCTAACAAAATATTCCAAAATGTAGTCGCTTAAAATAACATTTATTGCTCAGGATTCTGTGGGTCAGAAATTTGGGCTGGATTCAGTGGGGATGACTCACCGCTGCTCCACATGGTATTTCCTGGGATCCTTTTCATGTCTGGGGTGTCCAATGGCATGGCTGAGTCTCCCCTCACGAGGTGGAGGTTGACCCAGGCTTGTTCACACGGCAGCAGCACTTCAAGAGGACAAGAGTGGAGACTTAGGCTTAGAACATTTATACTCTCACTTCCATTGCATTCTACTGATCAAAGACAGTCATATAGCCAGCCTGGGTCCAGAAGATGGAGAAATAGACTCTGTTTTGATGGGGCCATTTGCAATTGAGCACAACAGACAAAGATGGTTAAGAGAAAAACAGAAAAAGTCTGGCTAGAGATGACACCTTTCTTGAGCTGTTGCAACAGTGTAGAATAGCCCTCCTTCAGGCTTCATTATATGATTATACAGTTAAATATCCTGTTTTAAAGAAGACACTCTTTTACTTGCAAAGAGGTCCCTAGCCTATACACAAGAGATAAGAATGATACCTATTCATCAGACTGTTGGAAAATGAAATGAGATACGTATGTAAAGCCCTTAGCAGAGTTCCTAGGATACAGTAAGCGCTCAGGAAAAGTTTGCAGGTATTGGCAATTATGGGGGACTGGCCCATCCCAAAAAGGCATCAGCAGTTCTCATCCTAAACAGAACACACACCCATTATGGACTTCTATTAGCAACTTCCAAAGGGGACAAGCATACGCTGAGCCCAGCCCCACAAGGACCATAGAGGCCAGTTACTAGAGGTCAGTATGGACTGTGGTTAGGCCGTCAGCTGCTGCAGAAAGTTGGGGTCCCATAGAAAACCTAAAACTTCAGGTCCACAAAGAAGGGTTCCAGCTCCAGTTCTAAGCAGAGAGGCCAGAGGAAATCACTGAGTGTTTTTTTGATGGGGAAACTGAGGTCTGGGGAAGAGAGATGACATGCCCAGAGTCACACAGTGAGTTTGGAACCAAGTTACGAGAGAACTCAGCCTCCTGACTCGCAGTCTAGAGCTCTGATCGTTAAACTGTATCCACTCAGAAACTGTTTTGCTCTTCCCCCACCAAGAATGGAAATTCTTGAAGGGTTATACCTTGGGGATAAAGATGTGGCTAAAAGGCAAGACTGGAAGTAAAAGTACTTGCCCATGAATAGTGATGACTGGTAGCCAAGGTTTAGAGCCTCTGGAGGACATGGTCTGTTTCTTGGCCTGGATATTGGATGCTGGATATATGAGTGTGCTCATTCTGTGAAATTCATAGAGCTGTAATGTTTATCATCTATGTTATATTTCAATTAAAAAATATTTAAAAACTGCTTCTCCAAGATCTTATCCCTACTAGAGGACTCACGGAAGGCAGACACAGCTTGGTGTCATGGAGAAGTCATTGAATAAAGGCTCAGGAAATTTGGGTTCTAGACTTGCCCAATACTTACTAGCTGGGCAACCTTGTCTTAATGGCCTGAATGTCTGCTTCCTTATTTCTGAGACAGGAATATTAACACTTCTTCCAGTAAAACTGTAGGCTGGTTTGGGGGACAAACAAGATCATAGATGTGAAAAGACATAGGAAACAATCAGATATGTGTGATGCGTGCTGTCCAGGTGAGCGGGCATCATTCTCCTTTTGCGAGTGATTGTGTGAGGCAGTGGGAGGGGGGTGTTCCAGCTCAAAGTGGGTGACTCAGTCCTCACAGAAGCAAATTAGAACCTGGCCTTGTGCATCAGCTGTGCTGAATCTCAGAATCCCGTTTGTGCGAAGACAGCAGATCAAGGCAAAATCAAGACAAATGTGATTTCACTGGGGCAGCTGGTCTGTGTGTCCCAGGCATGCATACCCTCTGCGGAAGCTGAGGCTCCGCTGATATCACGGCAGTTAGCATCTTCCTCCACACTGGGACAGCAGGAGGCTACTTCAGGTCATCAGACTCGAGGGAGGGGTGATGAGGCTCTCCTAGATTGGCAGGGCCAGTGGAGGGACTGTCAGCAGCAAATTAAAAGTCTCTGGCAATCGGGGTCCTCATCTCTCATGCCATGGGTGTCTGTGAAATTGTAATTTAAGGCTAGAATTGAAAGCTAAAAGGAAAATACCATGGCATGAGAACAGGGGCTGAGGTGGGGCAGGAGTGCAGGTAGGTTAGGGACTGAGTGTCAGGGGCACTGGCTGCTGCCAAGAACTGTGGGTGGACTGAGGTCTGAGAGGTCAGTTCCAGGTCAAGTGCATTCTGAGACCCCTCTCCACATGCACACCCAGCCCCCCTCACTGTGCTCCACTTACAGCCCTCACTAGGACCCACTTCATTTTTAGTGTATTTCTGGCACTTCAGCATCCCTCAGTGCCCTTCCACCTTTCTCTGCACCCATAGCTGCTCACGGCAGCACTGCTGACTCTGCCTGAGGACGTCCTCCAGCTGCAGGAGCTGCTCAGCCTGCACAGGGCCAGCCCAGAAGTGTCCAGGAGCTGAGGGCCCTGGGAGCAGCCCTTGGCCACTAAAGAACAAAAGGTGCTGGATAGATACCACCATTCCCCTGGCTCTGCAGGTGAGACGCCAGCCCTGTAGCAGTCGATGTTCTCCAGAGAAACAGAAGCAAAGGGATATCTACACATAGATATAGAAAGATAGAAAATGGTTTATTATGAGGGATTGGCTCATGTGATTATGGAGGCGGACAAGTCTCGCTATCTGCAGTTTGCAAGCTGGAGGAGCTGGAGCTGCAACCTGGAGGAGGCCCAGGAGAACTGGTGGCGTAGTTAGTTCCAATCCAAGTCTGAAGGCCTGAGAACCAGGTGCTTCCTGTCCCTCTCAAACAATCTACTTATGCTCAAATCCTAGCCTCAGGATCTGCTTCTGAGAGAACCCACCGCAAAGCGTGTACTGTGTGTCTTCCCTACTGGAATGTACACGCTTAGGAGCGAGGGACTCTGGTTCACTGATGTAGTCCAAGTACCTAGGATTGTGCCTGGCACATCAGAGGCTCTGGAAAAACATTTGTTGAACAGATTGTTTACGCATTGAATGGCAATTCAACAAATAGTTTTGAAGTGCCTACTTTGCCAGCTCTCTGCCAGGCATCCAGGACATACCTGGAACAAGACAGAAGGGAGTCCTACCCTGTGATATTCATCATCTAGCGGGAGGAGAAAAATAGACAAACCCACTGCAGGCAATCAGTACTGAGACAAGGACACGCAGAGGGCTGTGGGGGCACAGAGGAGGCCGTGGGTGGATGCTCTGGGGTGATAGCCTGGAGCAGAGCTTCGTGGGCATATGACCTGTGTGGTCACATGGACCCCACCCTTGGAAGGAACCTAAACTTGGTTTTTATTTTTATTTTTATTTTTTTGAGCTGAGATCACCCAGGCTGGAATGCAGTGGTGCGATCTCAGCTCACTGCAACCTCTACCTCCTGGGTTCAAGCGATTCTCCTGCCTCAGCCTCCTGAATAGCTGGGATTACAGGTGTGTGCCACCAAACTCAGCCTCTAAACTTGCTTTAATGCTTTGCTATTGCCATCTTGAAATTCCTAATAAGTTTGAATGTTTTCATTTTGCACTAAGTCCCACAAACCATGTATCTGGTCCTGCCTGGAATGATATCCCCACTGAGACCTGGGGGTGCTGCTTGAAAGGAGGTAAGCTGCAGAGCTCTGTGTTCCATGCAGGGGACACAGCATGTGTAAAGGCTCAGAGATAAAAGGGAGCCCAGTGTGTCCCAGAAACTAGTACTTTGGTTCGGTTGGAGCACAGAGGGTACGGGATGCCAGAGAAGGTGGCAGGGGCCAGACTGAAGGGCCTTGTGGGTCTCCCACACTCAGGAGTCTAGACTTTATCCAAAGGCCATATTAGGTGTTAAGAGTGGGGCAGGAGGGCACAGGGGGCAAGACCGGTGGCAGAGAGACCTGTTTGAGGCTGTTCCAGGAATCTGGGGCAAAGAGATAGTGAGCCTGGCAGATTTGAATGACACTTAGTGGGTGGAAGACAGTACTCAGAGGTTGACTGAATACAGAGGGAGAAACTGCCAAAGTCTGTTTAGACTTCATATTCAGAACCCCTAGGGAGTGGTCCCACAGGCCTGGGCACCGTGCCTCTCGGATGCTGGCTTGTGACAATGCATTTCTGCTCAAGCCGGGGAGATGAAACCCCCGTGGGGAGAGGCTTGGCTCTGGCTCCTCTTCTCCCGGCAAAAACACAGGCTTCAAATGAGCTTTCTGTCCAGAACTTTAATATGTTAAAAATGACTGTGGAGCTGGACTCTGCCTCCCAGTGCCTGATGCTGCAGGAGTGGAAGCCTCCCGGGGCATGAGAGGGAGAGAGGGGGATGATGAAGGGGACCTGACTTGATCCTGCTAGAATCCCCAAGGTCAGACATTCCATTCTGGAGAATCCTGGTACATAGAGTGTCGGAGCCAGAAGGAAAGTTAGCTGTGGTCTCATGTGACCTTCTTCCCATGACAGATGGGAGCAGACCCTGCAGAGAAGAAATGAATTGCACAAGGTCACAAGGAGGGTTGGAGAATCCTGGGCTCCTGGCCCCTGTTCTGGTGCTCTGATTCCCAAACCCTGGCACCCCTTACTCCAGAGGATTTGAAAGGCACATCACTCAAGGTCACAGGATGCCTCTGGCTTTTTAAATAATTAAAGATGGGGGTCTCTCTATGTTGCCCAAGCTGGCTTCAAACTCCTGGGCTCAAGTGATCCTTCTGCCTTGGCCTCCAGAGCAGCTGCATGTAAATTACAGGTGAGCTCTACCATGCCTGGCTGCTTCCTTTGTTAATGAACAAAAACTCTAACTTAAAATGCTTTATGCTGATGGTTTTCCAAGTGCGGTTCCCAGACCAGCTGGCATCAGCATCACCTTGTTAGAAAGGCCAGTTCTTGGCTTTACCTACTGAATCAGAAATTCTAGGGGTGGAGTCCAACCACCTGTGCTTTAACAGGTGATGTTAATACCCACTCCAGTTTGAGATCCACTGCCTTCAGCAGTAAAGATGTCTATCATCACACTAATCCAGACGCCCAGGGTTGGTTATCTCAGTGGCCCAATGACTGTAGGGTCCCAGGTTATGCCTGTCTTCTCATTCCTCCGTCCTCAGTGTGTGGGCCTCTGACTTCAGGCTTGGACTCTCCCAATCACTAGGTGACTGCTCCATCCACGGCTTCACCGTGACTTCAGGAAGCAGAGGAGATGGCCTCCCCGGACATCCCTTTTCATCAGTGAGAAAATCTTGCCTGAAGTTCCCTAGCAGACATCCCCTCATATCTCATTGGCCAGAATTGGGCTGCGTTTCCTCCTCAAACCAATTACTGGGAAATGGAGTTATGATTAGTTAGGAGTAATCTTCAGCTACAGAGAGGAAATACAACCTAGTAATACAAAGGTACAGGTCCTTTGCAGCAACCTGGATGGAGCTGGAGACCATTATTGTAAGTGAAGTAACTGAGGAATGGAAAACCAAACATCATATGTTCTCACTCATAGTGGGGGCTAAGCTGTGAGGATGGAAAGGCATAAGAATGATACAATGGGAGGCAGGAGGATAGCTTAAGCCCAGGAATTCAAGACCAGCTCTGGCAACATAGCAAGATCCCATATGTACAAAATATATATATACATATATGTTTTTTAATTAACTGGGCATGGTGGTGCACACCTTTTTTAAAAAAATTACTTAACCTGTGTGCCTCAGTTTTCACATCTGTAAAATGGACATAGTAATATTTATCTCAGGAGTGTCAGGAGGACTAAGTGAATTCATATTTGTAAAGCACCTAAGACAATACCTGGCTATAGAAGAATTTGTTAAAGAAATATCATATGGGCCGGGCATGGTGGCTCAAGCCTGTAATCCCAGCACTTTGGGAGGCCGAGACGGGCGGATCACGAGGTCGGGAGATCGAGACCATCGTGGCTAACATGGTGAAACCCCGTCTCTACTAAAAAAATACAAAAAAACTAGCCGGGCGAGGTGGCGGGTGCCTGTAGTCCCAGCTACTCGGGAGGCTGAGGCAGGAGAATGGCGTGAACCCGGGAGGCGGAGCTTGCAGTGAGCTGAGATCCGGCCACTGCACTCCAGCCTGGGCAACAGAGCCAGACTCCGTCTCAAAAAAAAAAAAAAAAAAAAAAGAAATATCATATGTAGTTCTTTATCTTGCTTTTTTATAACTTAACTATAGGGCTTGGAGATCATCCAGTAACAGTACAGAGGCTACTTCCTCATTCTCCTTTTTACTGTTATTATTGTTGTAGGATATTCCATTTCATGAGTATGTGTAATTTATTTAACAATTAGGTTGTTTTCATTTATTTGCTATTACAAACAAAGCTGCAGCGGATAAACTTGTCATGTTGTTTCGTGTGTGAGTATCTATTGTAGGACAAAATCCTATGAATACAATTGCTGGGTTGAAGGATTTGTGAATTTGTAATCTGATAGACATTGCCACATTGCCCTCCATAGAAGGTTACACCAATTTACACTCCCACCAGCAGTGCATAAAGGTGCACGCCTCTCCACAGCCTCACCACCAGAGTGGTTCCCATTTCATCACACCCCTCCACCCATGACAATCCGTGTGTGTTGTTGCCTTCAATTGCCCGGGAAGAAATAGACCCACGATGAGAGACAACTTGCCTGAGACACATCAGTGAGCTGCAGGAAGTTCCAGATGAGGACCCTCCTCAATCCCAGTACCACACTTCACAGTTTGCAAAGCACTTCCCGTCCTAGAGTAGACCATCCCTTGGGTCCCATACTGTGTACAGCAGCTCCCATGATGCTCTCACTCCCAGTAGCCAGCACCTGTGTCTTTCAGAGGACAGTTCGTAGCCTGCTGGACCCAGCTTTGCCTGCATGTATGGAGAGCTAGAAGTGCCTAGAAAGGTATGTCCTCCAGAGGGGAATTTACTCCCTCTAATTACTGATGAACACAGGAGTATAAATACCCCAGCTCCTTTGCCCCTCAAATGGGCCAACTCTGAGGTATGACCTAAGCCACCTCCTTTGCAGGACTGACCTGGTGGGGCTTGGCGATAACACACCCTTGCTGGCCCTGCCTACTTCCCCTACCTCCAACAGCCGTTCCTGGAAATACTTCCCACACAGTAAGTCATTTTCACAGGAATCCTTGGTTCAAGGTCAACTTCTGGAGATCCCAACCTAAGACGCCTCCATGGTCTCCTTCATGCTTCCCTGTCATTGGACCCATTGTATAGATGAGAATACAGTGGCTAGTTAGAATTGACACACCTACCAAGTGGCCATGGTGGGGACTAGTACCTAGGACTTCTAGCTCCTTGTCCATGTTCCTTCAAAGGAAGGATCACAACTCCAGCCCTGGCTGAAATGAAATCTGTCTCTTTTTTCTTCTCACTTCCTGAATGCAGTAAATTCACGAACACCTGCCTGTGTATGCATCTCTCCATATGGTGCGTCCCTGGGCCTCTGCCTCTTCTTGTCTCCAAAGTGAGTGTGCTGTTTGATACTAAAATCGGCTCAGTATTTCATGTGGGTCACATCCTACACGTTGAGTTTGACTATAATTGCGGCAGGCAGACCATAATACATTTATTTAACACCAGCATATTTTAAATTTGGACCTTTTGCATGTTATTTGCATCTATTTGACTGGGGAGGGGGATCAACAGATACAGCTCCTGCGTTGGTCAAGTTGGCCTCTCATGACCTAGAATGGGAGCTGAGGACCAACAGGCTTGCCCCTGCCCCAGGGTCTATACTTAAATCAGTGGCTTAGCTGACTCCTACCCTGCTCTGTCTACATACAGGGCAGAAGTTGAGGCACCTATGTGAGGCTTATGTTGCCCCAGGACTCACCTTGCCTAGGACTGGGGTGATGCCTCCTCTGTGTCCAAGTGTCCACTCCCACACATGTCACTGGAGACCATGAGCTCCATGAAGGCCAACAACACCTCTGGTCACTGCTGCATTCCCAGGGCCTGGCATGCAACAGATGTTTAAGGCACATTTTGGTTAGATGAATGAATGAATGAACGAATGAGTGAATGCATGAATGCACACCAGCTGGTACATCTTTCCAAAGCACAGTTCTGATCCTGTCCTTCTCTTGCTCAAAAACTCTTAGTGGCTCCCAACAACTGCAGGATAAAATCCAAGGCTTCATTCTGGCATTCAAGGCCCTTCATACCTTGTTCCAACCTATGAATGTACAAACAATTATTGCAAATGATTCGTTTCAGAACTGTGACAATGGTCCTGAAACTGAGCCTTGGAGAGGGAAAGAGGTGAATTCTCTTACTCACCTGCGTCACGGTTTCCTCCCCTCCCCCCCTTCCCCTCCCCTTCCCTCCCCTCCCTTCCTTCCTTCGCACCTGGTTAGAATATACAGCCCAGGCCCTAGGCCAAATATCAGAAATGATCTGAAGACGCCGCCTAGGAAGGGACAGCTATCTGCAAGGAAGGGGAGTTAGGATTAGCCTGAGGTTAGCATTGGAGTGGTTTCCCAGAAAGACTCTGGCTGTACTTTCCCAATCTTTCCAGGAGGGGGCGGCAGCATCCCTGGTTACAGGCGCTCACGCATCTCGGAGCTCCCCGGGCAGGGGGCAGGATGTGTCTAGGGGTGGAGAAGTGTGTGTCTGTGATTGCAAGTGTGACAGAGGGTCTCAGCATATGATTCAGTGGACATGGGTGAGTGAGGTGTGTGAGGTGTGTGTGTGTTCATTCGACTCTCACTCTGCTTATTATGTGTCTACTCTGTGCCAAGCCCTGACCCAGATACTTGGGACACACACAGCTCAAGAGACCAGGGCTCCCTAGAGGGGAGCAAAGAAAAAAGCAAGCAAGCAAGCAAATAAGTAAGTAAGTAAGTAAGTAAATTAAGTAAGTAAGTAAATAAATAAATAAATAAATAGATAGATAAAGTGATGTCACCAGATAATAAAGATCTAAGGTGGGGGTCGGGACTGATTTGAACCACGTGGTCAGAGCACCTCTCCAAGAAGGCGACCTCCATACTGAGACCAGAAGGACACGAGAGAACCAGCCAAGCGCAGATAGACGCGGAGATGTGGGAGATGGATCCAGGCAGACGGAGTAGGGAGAGCAAAGGTGAGATGTAGCGCTGTCTTGTAAGAGTTTGAGTTTGAAGAGTTCGAATTTAATTCTTTTTTCTTCTTTTTTAATTCTTTCTTTATTTGCTTTCTTTCTCTTTCTTTTCTTTCTCTTTCTTTGTTTGTCTCTCTCCTCTTTCTTTCTCCTTCCTTCCTTCCTTCCCTCTTTCTTTTCTCTCTTTCTCTGTCTCGGACTCTCGCTCTGTCACCCAGGCTGGAGTGCAGTGGTGCAATCTTGGCTCGCTGCAACCTCCATCTCTCGGGTTCAAGCAATTCTCCCGTCTCAGTCTCCCTAGTAGCTGGGATTACAGGTGTGAGCCACCATGATTACACCATCATGCTCATTTTTTGTGTTTTTAGTAGAGATGGGGTTTCACCATGTTGGCCAGGCTGGTCTCGAACCCCTGATCTCCAGTGAGCCACCTGCCTCGGCCTCCCAACGTGCTGGGATTACAGGTGTGAGCCACCGTGCCTGGCCTGTTTTTGTTTCTTGAGTTCAAATTTAATTCTAAGGACAGGAAGTCCTCAGATGTTTGAACAGCCAAGTGATGTGATGTGATGTTTGATTTGCACTTTCAAAAGATCTCTGGCTGCTGAGTGGGAATGTGTTAGAATTGGGCCAGTGACAGTGAGAAGGCTACTGCACCAGTCCAGGCCAGAGCTGCCGTGTGACCATGGGGGCTGAGGAAGTGTGTGGACGCAGCACATTTGGGAGGTGGCACTGCTGACAGTGGGGGCGAGAGGTGGAAGCAGGGCAGCTCCTGGTTCTTGGCCTGAACCAAGACTTCTAAGGAGAACAGCTGTGTCAGGGGCAGTCTGGCATTGGAAAGGCTCATTTCTGCCTGAAACCTCTGTGGTTTGGCTCTCCGACCTGACCAGTTCAGGACTTCCAGGGCCAGTCCCTTCTCCATCCTCCTCTTTTCTGGAGGGAGGTTCTGGAAACAGCTGGTTCCATCCTAACCTCCAGGCTTACCAGGGCCCTGCAGGGCTCAGGAACTGAACATTCTGTTTGGATCCTATATGGGCACTTTTCAGTTCCAGGCAGCTCTTTGTCTGCCCTTCCTTTCTCCCGCCCTCCCTCCCTTCCTTTTTTCTTTCCTGCCTGCCTGTCTGCCTGCCTTGCAATCATAGCGCACTGTGGCTATTGTTGTTGTTGTTGTTAGAGATGGGGTCTCATTACGTTGCCCGGGCTGGTCTCGAACTCCCGGGCTCAAGCGATCCTCCTGTCTAGGCCTCCCAAAGTGCTGGGATTACAGGTGTGCAGCACTGCACCTGGCTGAATGCTTTCTTCTTGCCTCATTCAATCCTTGATGGGAGACAGGTAGCATGTTGTGAGGAAGGAACCCAGACCCTATGGAGGGGCACTCAGCTAAGGTTGCAGGAGACAGTGAGGCCACTCACCCAACACATAGTGAATGAGCCTTCAGAAAACTCCACGCCCAACTAATGCCAAAAGAAGCAGAGATGAGCGATCTGCCAAGCCCTACCCAAATTGTACATTTATGCACACAGTATGTGTTCCTGTGTTAGTCATTATATTGTGGGTCTGTTATGCAGCAATAGATAATTGGAATAAATAACCTTGAATCTCAGCCCTGCCCTTTCCAGCTGTGTGAACTTAGGTAAGTCACTTAAGGTCTCTGAATCTCAGTGGCCTCAACTGTGGAATAATACAAGTAAAAACAGAAGGAGGATAGGTATCTCATGAGAAATTCTCATAACACCCAGAAAGGGGGACTCGTTTGTGAAGCATCTCCTATAGACAGCAAGCAGAGATATGCAGGCTTGAGCCTGAGGTTTGTGCAATACACAGTGCTGGGGTTTTTGTTCAATACTCTGAAGCACTCCCTAAGGATCCAAGCTGGGTTGTCGTGGTGTTGGATGTGGTGGTTTCTGAAGAAATACGACTCCAGCATCCAGAGACTTAGTGTTTCCAGGCCCATGATCCTGAGAGGGTTCACCAAAAGGCCTGCCTCCCCAAGCCGCGGCCCAGGTGCCATGCAGGCCCATCCCACAGCAGGAAGCTCAGGGCCTTGAAAACTTCACCTCTGGGACCACCACCACCATTGCGGTCACACCCCGGACTTGGAGTCCTTATATCACCAGGACTCAGGGGGTATCAGGCCCACAAACACTGTTTCCAGTCACCTTCTGCTCACCTTCCAATTCCCACTGAACCCGCTCTGAACCCTAGCTGGGAGCTAGAGACCCTCCACCCCTCTTCCAGCCACAGTGGAGGGGCTGTGCTACAGACTCAACACCCGATCCTGGCAAGACGTTCACCAGGCTGTCTCCGTTCCCTGACCTATAAAGAGGGCAGGATGACCTTATTTGCGGAGTTGTCATCAGGATTAAAGATAATAATAAGTACACAGTCACTGGCCCCTCCAGCAGGTGCTAGAAGGCTGGAGGTCAGGAGGACCACAGGCAAGTGCTCCTGCAGACAGAAGCTTTGCTTCCAAGCCTCCAAGGACGCTCGCCAGCCCTCTCCAGCACCCAGGCAGATCTGGGCTGGGCTGGAGGCGTGGGTCACCACCAGAGCCCTTGCTGCCCACGGTGTGTGATGCTTGCTGTTGCCAAGTAACAGGCCTTAGCTCAGGCTCAGGCCCTGAGCCCCAAGGTCAGCCGCCCACCAACTGGCTTGCTATTTCTGGGCTATGGGGACTGCCAGTGCTCCCAGATTCCTTGCCTCGATCGAGCCTTGTGGGAGGAGAAGCATACCTTGGGCTCTGCTTTGGGCAATCCGTAAGTTGTCATGTCCCTTTCAGAGATGATCCAGGAGAGGCTAGAATGAGAAATCCCAATCTGTCACCAGGTTTGGGGCCCAGAGAAGGGGAGGGGCTCACCAAGACACAGAGCAAATCAGTGGCACAGCATGGGCTCCTAATGTCCTCATTCCCATTCCCATTGGCGAGATGATGCAGACAGCTCAGAGAGGTCAAGTGACTGACTCAAGGTCATGCAGCAAGGGGCAAAGCTAGGATTCCAGCCAGGTCTGTCTATTCCAAGATGACTGTAGCATCATTTATGTACCCTGGTGATTTGCAGGCGGGACTCCTTGAAGAGGAGACTCAGGTATCTGCAGAAGAGTCTCAGGGCCTCGGAGGGAAGGTAAAAGAGACACTGAGCTCACAAGTGACACTCTGGTATGCCTTCCTCATTTTCATCTATTTTATTTGAGTCTCACAAAGAAAGAAAGAAAGGCTAAAGTGTTCTGGGGAAATTGATGATCCATTCAGTGCCTTAATTGCATCAGTGTGAAAAATGAGGCTCATGGAGGGGAAGGGACTTGCCCAAGATGCACAACAAGAACTGGGAGCCGGCCGGGCACGGTGGCTCAAGCCTGTAATCCCAGCACTTTGGGAGGCCGAGGCGGGTGGATCGTGAGGTCGGGAGATCGAGACCATCCTGGCGAACATGGTGAAACCCTGTTTCTACTAAAAATACACAAATTAGCTGGGCGTGGTGGCATGCACCTGTAGTCCCAGCTACTTGGGAGGCTGAGGCAGGACAACTGCTTGAACCCAGGAGGCAGAGATTGCAGTGAGCTGAGTTGGTGCCACGGTACTCCAGTCTAGTGACAGAGTGAGACTCCATCTCAAAAAAAAAAAAAAAAAAAGAACTGGGAGCCAGGATCCCTGACCCCTCCACTCCCCACCGTGGGTTCCCATTGCTCCCCATCTTGTGGATTGGAAACAACGCGTCCAGAGGACCTATGTGCTGCCAGCTCCTTGATAGGGACTGTGCAGCAGCTACTAAATGCTGAGTCAATCCTTTTAAATCGGCATCATGAGACTCTTCTTTCATCCCCATTCCACTACCTAAGTAGCATCTTGTCCCTTTTTTCTCATGCATCTTGGACTTGGTGCACTCAGAAATGACCATGGGACTTATTGATTCACTTATTCATCGCCAGCCTCTCCCCAACTAGAAGGCCAGCAGGGCAGCAGGGACAAAGTCCCTCTTGTTGACACCTGTCTCTGCGTTGCCTGCACTAAGCTTGGCACACAGTAGGTGCTCAGGAACAGGAATGATGAAGATGGAGCCTCACAACACCGCTAGAGGGGACAGTTGTCATTTTTAGTCACCTAGTATCCTAGTCCCCTTCCTAACGGTACCCTGATTTCCACATCCTGTGGATTCTTAGTGATTTGCTAATCTCCCAAAATAAATTATAGTTCTCCCCTCCCCCTGCAGAATGTTAATAATAAATAATAATAATAATAACTAATAACACTAACATTTATTGAGTGTTTTCTGAATGCCAGATACTAATGTTCTAAGCACTTTACATAGACATTTCATTGAATCTTTACCATAACCTTCAGCCCAGACACAGATGCGGCTCCCAGCTCTCTTCCAGGGAAAAATCAAGGCTTACAGAAACAGAAACTTGCTAGGAGGTAGCAGACTGGGATTTGAACCGAGATCGACTGGCTCTGGGGGTGCCATGCCTTTTTACTCCCTTGTGAGTGCATTTTCCTTAGGCCCTGCCTCTCACTGCACTCATACAACTGAAGCAAGATGTGTGACCTCACCATCTCGCCATATGGGGCGTTACCGTCTGAGTGGAATGATGAAGGGTGGGAGAATTAGTGGAGATGCTAATCCCATAGGTGGGGCCCTGACAATCAGGTAACTTCTCTTCTGGTTCCTGCCTGATTCCAAGCCTGCCTCAGTTCTGTGTTCCCCAATAATCACCCAATAAATTCTCCATTCTCCCAAGAACCAAAGATTCTAACAGGTACAAGAACAAGAGAGGACATGTCAGTTAGCTGCTGTTGTGCAACGAAACGTCCCCTAAATTTAGTGGATTAAAACAATAAGCAGGCCAGGCGTGGAGGCTCACGCTTGTAATCCCAGCACTCTGGGAGGCCCAGGCAGGTGGATCACCTGAAGTCAGGAGTTCAAAACTAGATTGGCCAACATGGTGAAACCTCGTCTCTACTAAAAATACAAAAATTAGCCGGGCGTGGTGGTGGGTGCCTGTAATCCCTGCTACTTGGGAGGCTGAGGCAGGAGAATCTCTTGAACCCGGGAGGCAGAGGTTTCAATGAGCTGAGATGGCGCCACTGTACTCCAGGCTGGGCAATAGACTGAGACCCCCTTTCAAACAAACAAACAAACAAAATCAATAAGCAATTATTTCTAACAATTCTATGGTTCTTCTGGTCTGGACCAGCTCATCTAGGATGGTCTCACGCATCTGTCTGGCGCAGCTGGGAGGGCTCACCTCTGTCTCATGTGGCCTCTCACCCTCCAATAGGCTAGTTCAGGCTCATTCATGGTGGTCTCAGCGTTCCAAAGAGCGGCGGGTACTTCCAAGCCTCAGCTTGCATTATGTTTGTTATTGTTGCCATTAGCCAAAGCAAGTCATGTGGCCATGACCATTGTCAGGGTACGAAGAGATTTCCAAAGGGCACAGAGAGAGGAATGGGATCTTGTGGCCATTTTTGCCATGTACCACTGCCGGGAATTATTGGAGGTGGTGCTGTGCTGATCACCACTGTACAAATGGGGAAACTGAGGCACGGAGTAGGAAAGCAGCTCTCCCAGCAACACACAGTGAGTTGGACACAGAGAGGAGGTTTTCCAAACCCTGTGGAATCTCTAACCTCAGCCACTGTTTAAGGCAGGGCTTGGTTTTTCTCACTCTGATGTGAAACAAGCTGGTACAACAGTCTCTCTTGCAATAAGGAAAATGCAACAGTGAAACATTTGTTGTGCAAAATTAGAGTCCCATTTCCTGTGGGAAGTGCTCACCTGGGATAATTGCCTTTGTGCGCAGAAAAATAAGAGAGGGACCTGAAAGTGTTTTCCGGAATCCAGAAAGGTGGCTTTCTTTAAAAAATCAATTACCTATTCCCACTTCAGAGAAAACACTTCACAGACGCATTTTACATTCTAAGTAGAATTCAGTGCTCCCGGCTGAAATCTACCTGAAAATTCTTCTCAAGGACTGAGCGGCCAGACAGAGGCCCCCAATTACTTCTGCTGTCGACGTTTCAGGTGCAGGACGCTGTGGCCATCTCAATAATGAACTGCTTTTTTCATCCAGAGGAAAGCTCAAAGTGTAAAATTGGCCTCGGACTTGGCTTTTCCTCCCACGCCTGGACTGCAATCGACCAGGCTGACGCCTCCCTGGCGCATGCTTAATAGTCACATAGGAAAGGCACTGAAGGGACTCCCTTCATCTAGGTCTGCTGCTTCGGCGTCGGGCTCAGGTTCCATCCTTCTCACTGTGGGGAACTGGATGATGATCCAGCAGCACTGGTTTTCTCGTCTGTAGAACAGGAGCAGTAACAACACACCTAGCAGCATGCAATCGTGCCAGTGTCGTGTCACAGTGAGGCGTTCCAGGCTGCAGTATTTTGTCTGAAGAGCCAACAGCTGTGCTCCCGACACCCCATTCTCCCCTCCTCCCCAGGACGAGGGAGCTAACATTTGTTAAGTACTCCCTACACACCTTAGGCCTTGACCTTTCCACAGTTCCATCTGGGCTCAGGGAAAGCGAGTGGAGGGTGAGGCTCTGGAGTAAGACTGCCTAAATTCTATTGTCATGGCCAACCTGTCAGCCACTCCCGGAGCTCTCCAGGCTCTGGCCACTTCTCACGCCTCCGCCCCTGACAGCCTGGCCCAAGAACCTCCAGCCCTTCCGAGTTCATGGGGCTCCTCCTGGCCCATCTGCCTGCTTCTTCAGCCATCTCCATCCCAATCTATTCCTAATATAGAAGCCGAGGGACCCTTTGCAAATGGAAGCCAGATCCTGCCACTCTGCTCAAAACCCTCAAAGTACCCCTCCCTACTTGGAGGAAAAGCCAAGGACCATGCAAAGGCCTGCAAAGCCCGTGATCTGACACCTCCGACTTCCCTTCCTCCCCTTGCTTCCTCTGCTGCAGCCAGCCTGGCCTAGACGCCCCCAACCCTCCACTCAGGGCTTCTGAACCTGCTGCTCCCCCTCCCAGCCACTGCCTGGCTCACCCCACCTCCAGTCAGGCCTCTGCTCAGCTGTCACCTCTGCAGGGAAACCTCCCTGACGGCCTGGCCCTCCACATCCCGAGACCTGACTTCTCTCTTCAAAGCTCTCCCTGACTGATGTATACGTATATGTTTGTTTATATACATGTATCTCCCTGTACGGGGCTCCACGTGCCAACAAAGCAGGGACTGGAGGACCCCCAGGAGCTAGCATGGCCTTGCTCACCGTGGACCGCCTGGGCCTGTGACTACAACAATAGCTGTCACTCACTGACCTTTGAGAAGGAGCTGGACTCCTGACATGCACTGTGTCCCCATAACTCTGAGAGGTCGGTGACAGTGGTACTCCCCGGTGGACAGAGGATGAGTTGCCCTGAGCCACTCTGTGGGTAGGAGGAGGCACTGGGTTGTGCCCACGAGGGCAGCTCAGGCCATGAGTCCAAGCTCAGGAAAGCTCAGAAGGCAGCAAGGCGGCGCCCGAGGGAGCACCTGGAGCCCTGCGCATGTGCAGACAGGAGGATGGAGAGGCTCGGCCTCGCAGGGTCATCACTGCCTGGGTGGGGCTCAGGCCCCAGGCAACAGCATCCGGAACATACCAGGGCCTGGGCTCCTCCCAAGCTCCGAGCGTCACCCATGCAGGCTTCTTTCAGAGCCAGTGGGCCGGGTGAATGGGTGGTGGGACCTGTCAGGGCAATTAGAGAGCACAAAGCTGAAGAGCTGGCAGCTTAGGACATGACCTGGGGAAGTTTCCCTGGGCAAACACAGAATAAAGGCTTTGCCTGCCCCTCACGCTGCCCGGTGCCAGATTATGTAATGTGTTGATGCTGCAAGTGGTGTCCTCACAGTCCTCTGAGAACTCTGCCTGCACCCCAGGAAATGAGTCGCAGAGGAATGGCCCAGGTGACTGGACACCCCCTAACTGGCCCAACTCACACACACACACACACACACACACACACACGCACAGACACCACTGTCCAAGGGAAAGCAGAAACCTGGCTTTGGAGTCATTCACTCACAAACTCTTTATTGAGCACCTACCATGTACCCTGCACCGTACTAGATGCTGGGGATATGGCAGCAGACACAATGGACAAAAGTGATGCCCCTAGGGAGCTGACATGTTGGGGGAGAGACAGGCAAGAAACATGACATGCAGGTGGGATGTCACATGGTGATGTGTGCTCTGGAGAAAAACAAAAACAAAGCCAGCAAGGAAAACAGAGGCGAGGGTGTGGCTGGGCAGACATGAGGGCAGGGGCAGTGGGGAGCAGTGCAGGAGAGTGGACAAGTGCAGGGGCCCCGGGGCAGGCCTGTGTATCCTCGCCATAACACATCAGCTCGGGACAGGATGGGGGTATGTGGAGGCTGGAACGGCGTGAGTGAGGGGAGAGGAGAGTACAGGATGTATGCATGGTGAGGACTCAGACGGATGGACACCACTGCAGGCTTCCAGCCAACAGACCTGAGGGCAAGTCTGGTCCTATCAACGTGCACAGTGTGGCGGCTGCGGGTCTCATCTACAAACAGATCTGGGGGTCCCCTACCTCCTGAGGCCATGCTCCCTCCCGTCTGCAGCCTGCCCATCTATTACTTCCCCATATTTGCTCCCTCCCCTGCAACTCACCTATGCTTTCATTCTGAGCTACGGGCAGGTGGAGGTAACCTCCTGCTCCCAGTGGTCCAGGTCTGGCAGGATGGACAGCACCGTGACTGCTGGGAGAAGGAAGATGCTGCCAGGTGGGCAGGAGGGGCCCAGGTACTGGCAATCAAAGGTCAGAGCTGGTAGCAGACTCTTGGAGCTGGAAGGACCCCCCTGGACCAGCCAACCCTACCTTTCCCCTCCAGCTTTTATTTATTTATTTAAATGGTTTCTCGCTCTGTCACCCAGGCTGGAGTGCAGAGGTGCGATCTCAGCTCACTGTAGCCTCCACCTCCTGGGTTCAAGTGATACTCCTGCCTCAGCCTCCTGAGTAGCTAGGATTACAAGGTGTCTGCCACCATGCCTGGCTAATTTTTTTATTATTATTATTATTATTATTATTTTTAGCAGAGATGGGGTTTCACCATGTCAGCCAGGATGGTCTTGAACTCCAGATCTCAAATGATCCACTTGCTTCGGACTCCCAAAGTGTTGGGATTACAGGCGTGAGCCACCACGCCCAGCCTCCCCTCTAGCTTTTCATTTGAATATTTTTTGTACTACAGAGAAGTTAAAAGAATCATGCAATGAATACCCTTACACCCTTCACCAAGGCTCCCTAGTTAGCATTTTGCCACATTTGTGCTGTTCTTTTGGTAGGCAGGTATGTGGATGGGGTGGAGCAGGGTGGGAGGGAGCGGGAGAGATATCATAAATCTTCACCCCTAAAAACTTGGGCATGCATTCACGTATCAAGCAGAATACTAAAACAACAGGCATTCTCCCACACAACAAAAATACTAAATACCAAAATAACCAAAATGTGTCACACTGGCACAAGGCTGTCCTCATACAGCTCATATTCTAGTCCCCCAAATGTCTTGATAATGTCCTTTATAGCAGTTTAACTTTTATTCTTTTCAGTACGGGATTCCATCAAGGATCAGACACTTCCTTTGGTTGTTACATTCCTTTAGGGTCTAATCTAGAATGAATAGTCCCCACTGTACCATCCTCCCCACCTTTTTTTTTTCCTTTCATGACATTGACATTTGTAAAAGGGACAGCCCAGGTGTCTTGTAGAATGTCCCTCAAACTGGGTGTGTCTGATTGTTTCCTTGTGATTAGACCTGGCTAAGCATTCTGGGCACTAAATCTGCAGAGGGGAGGCTGCGTCTCCCATTGTGTTATATAAGGAGGGCCTCCTGCCGGTTTGTCCCATCCTTGGTAATGCTAAGATGTGATCATTTGACTAATGTGTTCCCAATGATCTCTCCATGATAAAGCTAATCTTTCCTTTTGTACATAAAAATTCATCTGTGTGATAAATTATGATATTCGAGATATGTGAATATCCTGTTTCCTCACGAAATTTCACATAGTGATTTCAGCAGCTATTGATACCTTGCCTGAATCGATTATTGCATTAGTAGCTGCAAAATAGAGATTTTCCCCATTATCCTTTCTACGTTCTTCTGTAAAGTTTTCCTTTCCCTTCCCTCTCCCCTGCTTTTGTAGTATCATCATACACAGATTAAAAAATAATTATTATTTTCAATGTGTTTTAAATCCATTATCATCATTGTTCTTATTTGATGCTCAAATGGTTCCAAGTTTGCCCTCCAGGTCGGGGCCCCTTCAGGTTAATTCTTATGTCCTTCCCACCTTTTAGAAACAATTAGATTGAAGTATAGTTGACACACAATGAATTGCCCATATTTTAATATACAACTTAATAAGTTTTGACATATGTGTACACGCATGAAATCATCACCGTATTCCAGGGAGTGAACACACCCGTCACCCCAAAGTCTCCTCAGGTATCCTTTTTGTTTTGTTTTGTTTTGAGACAGACTTTCACTCTGTTGCCCAGGCTGGAGTGCAGTGGTGCGATCTCAGCTCACTGCAGCCTCCGCTTCCTGGGTTCAAGTGATTTTCATGCCTCAGCCTCCCTAGTAGCTGGGACTACAGGCGCCCCCCACCACGCCCAGCTGAGTTTTGTATTTTTAGTGGAAATGGGGTTTTACCATGTTGGTCATGCTGGTCTCAAACTCCTGGCCTCAAGTGATCCACACACCTCAGCCTCCCCAAGTGCTGCGATTACAGGCGTGAGCCACTGCCCCTGGCCCTCCTCAGGTATCTTTGTCCCCTGCAGCCCTTCACCATCTTGAAGGAACCACTGACTTGCTTTCAGTTACTATAGATTGGTTTGGATTTTTTTAGCGTTTTATATAAATAAAATCCTACTCTTTGTGTCTAGTTCCTTTCCCTCAGCATTGTCACTCTGAGACTCAGCCATGTTATCGCATGTATGCCTAGTTTTCCTTTGTGTTCTTGAGCAGCATTCGGCTGTGTGGATACACCACAATTCTTTTACCCACGCATTGACAGGCGGATGGACAGACGGGTTGTTTCCTGTTTGGGGCTCTTACAAATAAAGATGCACATATCTAAGTCTTTGCACGTACATGGATTTCTTTTTCTTTTGAGTAAGTACCTAGAAGTGGACATGGCTAGATTTTATGGTTAATTTTTAAGAAATTGCTGAAGTGTTTCAAAAGTGGCAATACCTTTTTCCATCCTACCAACAGGGCCTAAGAGTTCCAGTTCTTCCTCCTACTTACCAACATAGGTATGTAGCAAGTAGCACCTTATTGGAGATTTAATTTGATTTTTTTTTTTTTTTTTTTTTTTTTTTTTTAAGACGGAATCTTGCTCTGTCGCCCAGGCTGGAATGCAGCGGCGCTATCTCGGCTCACTGCAACCTCTGCCTCCCGGGTTCCAGCAATTAATTCTCTTGCCTCAGCCTCCTGGATAGCTGGGATTACAGGTGCATGCCACCACACCTGGCTAATTTTTGTATTTTTAGTAGAGGCGGGGTTTCACCATGTTGGCCAGGCTTGTCTCCAACTCCTGCCCTCAGGTGATCTGCCCACCTCGGCCTCCCAAAGTGCTGGGATTACAGGCATGAGGCACCATGCCCGGCCTAATTTGATTTTTAAATTTAAATTTAAAATGTTTACAACTTAAATATAAAACAATTAAATTTAAAACTTTTAAATTTAATTTTCCTTGATGGCAAATGATGCTGAGCATCTTTTTATGTGCGATTTGCCATGCTTATGATCTCTGGTGACATGTCTATTCAAATCTTTTGCCAGCTTGCGACGGGGGTGTTTTATTATTATTCAATTTTGATAGTTCTTTACATTCTTGATACTAATTCTTTATTAAATATACACTTTGTAAAGATTTTCTCCCAGTCTTTTTTGTCTGTTTATTCTCTTAACAGTGTCCCTTGAAATGCAGAAGTTTTTAGGTTTTTTGTTTGTTTGTTTTTTCTTTTTTGAGATGGAGTCTTGCTCTGTCACCAGGCTGGAGTTCAGTGGTGGGATCTTGGCTCACTGCAACCTCCGCCTCCCAGGTTCAAGCGATTCTCCTGCCTCAGCCTCCTGGGTAGCTGGGACTACAGGCGCCCGCCACCACACCCAGCTAATTTTTGTATTTTTAGTAGAGATGGAGTTTCACCATCTTGTCCAAGATGGTGTTGATCTCTCGACCTCATGATCTGCCTGCCTCAGCCTCTCAAAGTGCTGGCATTACAGGCGTGAGCCACTGCGCCCAGCTGAAATACAGAAGTTTTAAATTTTGATGTGGTTCAGTTTATCCATTTGTTCTTTTATTAATTGTGCTTTTGCTGTCATCTAAGAGATATCTGTCAGTGCCGTCAGGATTTTCTCCTAGAAGTTTTGTCATTTTATATTTAAATCTTCGATCCACTTCGATTTAACTTTTGTATACAGTGTGAGGCATAGATTGAGTTTATTTTTTTAAATACAGTTATCTGGTTGTTCTAGCACCATTTGTTAAAAACGCTAGCCTTTTTCCACAGCATTGCCTTTGTAACTTTGTCAAAACTCAAATGTCTAAATATATGTGGATCTCATTTTGGACTCACTATTCTTGTCTATTGATCTATATGCCTATCTTTATGCCAATACCATGCTGTTCTGATTAATGTAGCTTCATAATACCTCTTCAAATCAGATAGTGTCAGCCCTCTAACTGTTCTTTTTCAGAGTTGTTTTGACCATTTTAGGCCCTTTTATATTTTTATATGAGTTTTAAAATCAGCTTGTCGATTCCTACAAAGAAAGTCTGCTGAGATTTTGATGGGGATTCCAATGGATCTATAGGTGAGTTCAGAGGGAATTGCCATCTTAATGACTTTGAGTCTTCTGGCCCATGAACAAAATATGATTAACTCTTGCTATTCATGGTAGTTATGTTTTGTAAAGTGTCCATGAACACTGAATTAGCCAATACTGAACCACTGATCCCAGGGGAAGTACAGAGTGCAGTTCCTGTGAGCCTCTGGTTCCAACATTCTCATCCACTGATAGTACATTACCTTGCTTTGTGTGCATTTCTGTTTAAAGGCACCTTACGTAATAGCTATTTTCTTTTTCTTTCTTTCTTTTTTTTTTTTTTTTTTGAGATGGAGTTTCGCTCTTGTTGCCCAGGCTGGAGTGCGATGGCATGATCTCAGCTCACAGCAGCCTCCGCCTCCCAGGTTCAAGTGATTCTCCTACCTCAGCCTCCTGAGTAGCTGGGATTACAGGCGTGCACCACCAGGCCCAGCTAAGTTTTGTGTTTTTAGTAGAGATGGGGTTTCACCATGTTGGTCAGGCTGGTCTCAAACTCCTGACCTCAGGTGATCCACCCACCTCAGCCTCCCAAAGTGCTGGGATTACAGGCGTGAGTCACCGTGCCTGGGCTATAATAGCTACTGTTGATTCATCCACATTCAGCTGACACCCAACAGCACCATAATTCACCCCTGAATGGAGCTTTCCTAACACATGCGTCTTCTCCATGAGGCACACTGCAGCCTCCCTGTATGTGGGAACATGAGGCAGCACTTGGGCACTATGCCTAGGGGCTGCTTAAAGTCACCAACGAAAAGCATACATGTGAAAAACATGGCACTAAATAGACTGCAGAAAGGATCCTTCTCAACAGTTATGAGACCTGAATCAAGAAGGCAGAGAGTTGCCTTGTATGACTTCAGCTGGGAACGTGAGCATCTAGCTACTCACATTTTTACTGCCTATACATGTCTCTGAGAGACTGCTACAGCACTGTGGTTACTGATTTGGGGGTTACAAATAAATTTTAGTTGAGTAGGTGAATTTGCAAATACAAAATAGTGAGGATCAACTTATATTTCCTCATTTATTTAAATTTCTTTAATTTTTCCCAGCAATATTTTGTAGACTGTGCAAATCTTTGATTTCTTTTGCCAGATTTATCCATATGTAGTTCATACTTTTTGATGCTATTTTAAATGGGTATTATTGTTTTCCATTTCAATTCCTGATTATTTATTGCTAGCATATGGAAATACAATTGACTGTTGTATACTGATCGTGTATCTGGCAACCTTGCTAAATTCACTTAGTTCTAATAGCTTTTTAATAGATTTCATTAGATTTTCAACATAGATGGTGTCATCTGCAAATAAAAACAGTTTTACTTCTCTTAATCTCATGCCTTTTATTTCTTTATTTCTTGACTGATGGCACTGGCTAGAAATGCTAGTACAATGTTGAATGATAAGGGTGGACATCCTTATTCCTGATGTTAGGGGGAAGGTATTCAGTCTTCTACCATTAGTATGATGTTAGCTGTAGTTTTTTCATAAATATCCAAGGAAGGACAAACTTAGAAGGAGTTTGGACTTTGATGGAAAAGCTGTAGTTCAGCCAGTGGATAGCAGAGAAGTTTGATGGTGTAGCCAGGCTGGAGCGGGCCTGGAGCTGCTGGATGAGCAGTAGACCCTCCAGAGTGTGGTCAAGGAGACAAGACCTTCAGCAACCACTGTCATGGGCACGCAGCATCATGGACATGCAGTGGGAGTCCAG
The DNA here is from genome assembly GCF_002776525.5 of Piliocolobus tephrosceles. Taxonomy (NCBI): domain Eukaryota; kingdom Metazoa; phylum Chordata; class Mammalia; order Primates; family Cercopithecidae; genus Piliocolobus; species Piliocolobus tephrosceles. The sequence continues at coordinate 1,966,897 of NC_045453.1, forward strand.
GCACCAGTGGGAGCAAGAAGTCTTTAGACAATCAGGGCTGAACATGAACTTGCTCTGCTGCTGGGCATGTGAGACCCCAGCCACAGTCAACTGTGTGCAGGCCACACGAGGGCTCTGGTTTTACGAGGCTGTAGAAAGGTTACCACTAGACTGAGGCTGCAGGGTCGCAGAGAAATTGTGTTCTGGGCCTAAGGCTGACATAGGAATCCACTGCAGACCCCTCCCCCTTCCACTCCCCTTCCCCCATGCAGGATATTGCAGGGAGTCTTTTCCTCCTGCATTGTCCTTACAGTGTCCTCCTAGTGAGGGCTGTAAACCATGCATAGTGGAATTCTGTTACTTACCATGGAACATATATTGAAGGAGAGCTTGGAACTGACGCAGATGGGCAGAACTTACTATTTTAACTATTCTCCAAAGCTGACTGGGGAGCGGGTGTGCGAGTCTCAAAGGACAGTTCAGGGAAGCAAGTTGGGGCCCTGAGAGCAGAGAACTGGCTGGGTTCCGGGGTGCAGGCAACTGGCTCAGCTCGGCAGGCATCCATGGCTAATCATCTTTTGTTCCCAGATTACTGCTCATTTGATGACCCAGGAAAATACAGTACTACTTTTCTGTGCTGGAATTGGGTGTCCTCCTCTCCCAGGCCCCATCCACAGGTCAGACTTTGCTGCCTGTCCAGAATTATGCAACACAGATGTCCACACGCTACCTCCCACCAACAGAGCTGGGACCAGACCCACCTCTCTTAGCCCTTTAGATCCCTCTTGTCTGGAACAAAAGTTCTCAAGGTATGTCCTCAATATATCCCACACCTGCCTCCACAACTCTGCCAAGTCTCTTTCAGTATTGTCATCTGGTGCATGGAGTTTTGCACATAGCGGAGGCTCAGGAAACATTTGTGTGATTAGGGGATACAGGTCTACATGCATTTCATCTGTGAATCCCCAGTACCTAGCAAAGTACGTGCTCAGTGAGTACTTAAGGCAGGCAGGATGAAAGCAAAGCTTTGTACAAGCAAAGCAAGCTGCTCCACGGACCCATGGAGCAGCTGCATGGGTCCATTGAAGGAATCAGAGCCTTCTCCCTCCAAGTATTCAAAGCCCTTTATTTGTATTAATGCATTTCACCCTGAGAATAATCCTGTGATGGCATTCTTATCATCTTCCTCACCTTAGAGATGAAGACAACCAAGCCCACAGAAGTTACATCAATTTCTAAGGATCACACAGAAAGTGGCCAACATGGGGCTGTGACCCAGGCTCTGTATTTCAGACCCCACTCTCTTCATCACAAGATACTGCCTCTTCCCACATCTCTTCCATATTCCCAGCCTTAGAAGACAGCTGACACACAGAGGCCACGCATGTTCGCTGAATAAATGGTACACCAACAGACAAGGGCTAGGCAGTTTTCTTGTCTTTGCCTAGGTCTGCAGAGCTAATATTGAGAATGGCAATACCTAGCCGTTATTGGAATGAGCCAGGGGCACACTCCGTGTGGCAGAGCGGCTAGTTGCCTACCCCAACTAGTCCAGTCTCCCCTCGGCCTTCGTGACAGGACCATTGCCCCTGTTTCCCGGCCTCCTTGGCCTCAGATGTGGCCATGTGAGCAAGTTCTAGCCAACGAGATACAAGTGGAAGTTTGGTGTATGTCTTCAGGAAAGTTACTTAAAAAGAGAGGCAAGTCCTCTTCCTCTCTCCCTTTCTGCTGCTATTTGGGATGAGGATGAAATGCCTGAAGCTCCAGCAGCCATCCTGGCCCAGGAGGTGACCTTGAAGATAGAAGCCACTTGCTGAAGACCAGGAGATGGGATCCTTGAAGACTTTGGGTCACCAGCATGGATTGCCACCATTTCATGTGAGAGAGAAACCAAGCCCTAGCTTTCTCTGTGGCTTCTGTTTGGGGTCTCCTGTTTGTCCAGTGGTACCTAATCCTCACAGACACAGGTGCAGTTTCCTGTTGTTTTATTTTACTTTATTTTAGAGACACAAATAAAGTATCTCGCTCTGGCACCCAGGCTGGAGTACAGTGGTGTGAACATGGCTCACTACAGCCTCAATCTCCTAGGGATCCTCCTGCCTCAGGCTCCCAAGCAGCTAGGACGACAGGCTCATGCCACCCTGCCTGGCTAATTTTTTTTATTTTTTGTAGAGACGAGTTCACCCTATGTTGCCCAGGCTGGTCTTGAACTCTTAGGCTCAATGATCCTCCTGCCTTGGCCTCCCAAAGTGTTGGGATTACAGGCATGAGCCACCAACCCTGGCCCAGGTACAGTCATTATCCTCATTTTGCATAGGAGGAAACTGAATCCTAAGGAAGTAGAGCAACTTGATTTGAAGCCGGGCAGTCTCATGGTAGAGCCTGTGTACAGAACCACTAAACTACAGGTGCCTTCCGGAAGAATGCTAATTGCACGTATTAGGCACTGGGTAAACACTAGTTGGAGGGTGGCTGGGGTCTGCCAATGTGGGAACTAGGAATGCAGGGGTTTTGGCAGTGTCTGTGGTCTGCTGGCTGGGGGAACTGCACTCTGTGTTCTTACCACATTCAAGTGGTTGATGCCTGGGCCCTACAGCATTTTGGCAGGGCACTCACTGTGGTTATTAAATTCTTCATATTCTGGTCTGTCCTTAAGGAACCAGTAGACCAAGCAAAGGCAAGTTTTGGACGCTTCTACAGGAGGAAAATGATTCTAGCCCCATGTGAAACAGGATGGGACAGCTACAGTCCTCTGAAAGGGAATTAGGATTTTAGAGCTGCAGAGGTGATCTTAGCATCTCCCAAAGTGGGCTCTGAAGCATTTTCCCCAAAACACTAGAATTAGAAGATGTTACTAGGTGTTCAACGTAGAAGCATCACGGATCCAAGAAGCTTGAGAAACCGGATTATTGCAGAGCTTCTCAGAGCGGTCAGCACACATCAGCACCTTCTAGGAAGGGAAGGAAATACACAGTATTCCTTAACATCATTTGAAGTTGGAGCCCTTCTATTTGAGAAGCACTTCACAGGATGTCTTTCTGGTTTTTTAAAAATACTATCAATAGATAATATTTATGAATAATTTACTGCATGCCAAGTATTGTGTTATGTAGTATAGATGCACTAGCTCATTCATTCTCAGAAAAATTTATGAAGTGGGTACTTGTACTGCCATTTTATAAATGAGAAAACAGGCTCAGAGAGTAACATGGCCAAGGTCACAAGACTAAGTAGTAACGCAGAGGTCAAACCCCTCTGTCTGATTACAGAATCCGCCACGCTGTTAGACTCAGGAGGTAACTTGCCACTTCTGACACTGTTGGTAGGAGGCCATGATGGATCTGGATTCAGGTATTTTGACTCCTTTTCCAATTACTGTTTTGTACTTTGCTGCTTCTAGGTCACGGACACGCCAGATGGTGGGTGATGCCCATCTCCCTACACTGTACTTCCCTCCCACAGACCCAGAGCTGTGGCCAAGGGACCAGCTGGAGATGAAGCAGAACCTCTGGGCCTGCCCATCACCAACATGCACATGGCCTCTCCTTCCCCCTGTGGACCTGACACGTGGACTCGTCCCTGAGCCCAATCCATCTGTCATGGACCATGCTGTCCAGAAGCCAGCACTCAAGATCAAGCCCTGGACCACTCTAGGTGTGTGGTTTTCACATTTTTAAATGGTTGAAGACAAACAGAATAATATTTTGTGACAATTTGGTGAAAACTATGTGAAATCCAAATGTCAGTGCCCATAAATAAAGCTCTACTGGCACACAGCCCTGCTCATTTGTTTACGTGGTGTCTATGGCTGCTGTGTGTTAGGACGGCAGAGTTGAGGAGCTGCAGCAGGGGCCCTATGGCCTGCAAAGCCTAAAATACTTGCTTTTTGACCCTTCACAGAAAATGTTCGCTGACCCCTGTTTCCAGATGAAAAAAATCAAAGCCCAATAATGCCATTATTCACATCTGGTGACTTCCTTCTCAAGTAGCTGGTTTCATTCCTAATCAGGGGTTGCCGGGAATGAAGTGGACTGTGACTAAGCCTCAGGAAAGAAGAGAATTTGCAGGCCAGGCACAGGGTGTGGGCCAGGGCTCAGGAGGCCTGGATTCCTGTCCTGGCACAGCCCTCTACGCTGCAGGCACCCGAGGAAGTTTCTTCTACTGGGGTTGTGAACTAGCATGCTCTGATATGATATGCAAGCAATAAATACCTATTACACATTTACTATGTGCCTTCTCAGGCACTGCTTTAGCGTATCCGTATCTATCCATCTATCTATCTCACATACATACACACAGATTTATATACACACTTGTGTATATATACAATATATACATCTTTCTGCTAGTGATAAGTGCTATAAATAAAAATAAAGCATGCTAAAGAGGTGGTGATGGCAAGGTGTTTCTTTATAAGGGTGGCGGGAAGGCTCTCTCAGGTGAAATGAGCAGAGACTTGTCTCAGGCAGTGAAGAAAGAACGCATTCCAGGTAGCAGAAACAGCTGGTGCGAAGGCCCTGAGATAGAAGTGTCCTGTGTGCTTAAGCAATAAGGTCAAGATGGCTTGGAGGCAGAGCCTGAGGGGGTACTGGGTAGGAAATGGATCTGGGAGGCCACGGAGTGGGGAGGGTCTGGAGAATATCTTAGGCATAATAGGAGGCTACAGTGTCCTGTGCCACAGCATGATCTGTTCTGATGATTTAAAATGAAATCTGTTAGTTAGAGACTGGATTGAGGGGTGGAGCTCAATGCCTCAGGAACTCTTTTGGATTCTCAGGGTGAGATACCACGAGGTAAAGACTCCCTGGGAGGCCAGCAGACCCTGCAGCTCTCCAAGTTGAAAGGCTCGAAGAGGGTGACGGCGCCATGCCCACCACGCCTCAGAACAATGGGTGGTGAGCAGTCTGTCTGGGGGCACTGCAGGCTGAGGGGCTGTGGCATGGCCTGGAGAGGGGCAGGATTAGGTCAGGCAACAGGGTGGACTGAGTGTGGCCCTTTAGACCTCGTCTCTTCCAGAAGTCTCCCCGAGGGTCCTTGGGTTGCAATGGAGCCTTCTCCATGCTCCACAGCCCCTGGAGCTTCCCTCTCTGTTATACCCGGCATGATATGAGGATGTACCCGTCTTCTGACTCCCCTTCCATGGGCCACGAGCTCCTTGCTGGCAAGGCCTGTCTGACTCAGAAGCACCGAGTAGGTGGCTGGGAGTGAGTATTAATCCAACAACTAAGGCAGAGGCTGGAGCTGGGACAGCCAGCAGCGGCTTAGGAGAGGAAGATAGTGAGGGCCCACATGTCTAGCTTCTTCCACTGGCACGGACACTGGCCTGGTTCTGTATTCCAGATCCTTCCCTCCAGGGTCTGGGTGACACACAGACCCTGCATTACAGCGATACATCCCACGTTCCTCACCATTCATCTTTGAACCCTGCCCTAACTCCATAGGACACGGGGAAAGGAGATGCTCACTGAAGGGGTGCCCGCCAAGCATTTTGCAGGAAAAACCTTTAGTCCTGAGAAGTGGGTATTTACTACTTTGTAAATGAGAAAATAAAGTCAGAAAGGTGACCTGCCTCAAAGACCCAGTAAAGAGCAGAGCCAGTTGTGTTCTTTTAACCATCCTAGGCACAGGTTATGCCCTGAGCAGTTGCTGGATCCATCAGTGTCTGGATCAAGAGTCTAAAGCATCTACTGTCCATTCTCCCCTTATCCGTCATTAACCCGTAGTACAATGGCATAGACCTAGCCTGTAACAACTTGTGACCACTTTATATCCACTCAATTGACTATAATAAAAAAGACAATATAGCAAAAATGTGGGGCAACAGGAACCCTTGTGCATTGCTGGTGGGGATGGACAATGGTGCAGACACTTTGGAAAAAAGCCTGGCAGGTCCCAAAAAGCTAAGCAGTGACTATATGACCCAGTAATTCCACCGCTTGGTATATACCCAAGGAAATTAAAAACATGGACTAGGAAGTGATTGCTAGTGGGCATGGACTTTTTTTTTTTTTTTTTTTTTTGAGATGTTCTGGAATTAGCTAGTGTAATGGCTGCCCAACTCTGTACGTGTACTAAAAACCACTGAATTGTACTTTTTAAAAGATGAATTCTCTCAGTAAATCTGTTAGTAAGAAAACAAATTTGTGGGCTGTCCTTCAAGTTTCAGGTGATCGCCCAGGCTAACGACAGAAGTATCCCTTTCTAGAAGCCCCATCCCCAGCAGCCATTGGACACCAACTCTTGGGGCCGGAATGTAGTTTCACTCGCAGATTAGGCAAGCCAGTCTTATCTCTTCCTCTAACTCACACATTCCTAAGTCCTGACTCCATCCTCTTGCAGTTTTATTTTTCCTGGGTTCCCCAGGTCTCCCTGGGAGAGCCCCTGAATGACGGGCTCCGCAGCAAACATTAACCCTCACCAGACTGGGAAGCTTCACCAAGGCTGCACGATGCCAGGAGTCAGGGCTCAGCGCTCAGCAGACTCCGGGAGAATCCCAAACCTGTCTCTGGGAAAATCAAAAAACCATTTGAGTGCCTACTATGTGCTGGGCCTAATATTAGGTTCTCGTTTAGCCTGCAACTTGTGTGAAGGTAGCTGTCATCACCCCCACTGTCGTTGAGGAAGTAGATGTTCAGCAAGGCCCAGTTACCTGTCCCGGCTGGCAAGTGGCAGGAGCTCTTCCCCCAGCCCACCTGGCACTCACCCAGCAATCTTGACTTCTCTGGGTTTTAGTTTTCTTATGCATAGAGGGGCACACATCACACCTACTATGCAGTACAATGGTCATAAAAACATCTGGCTTTTCATAAATTCCAGTCCCTGGTTCTCATGGAATGTGGCTTTTGTCGGCCCAGGCAGAAAGGGAGATGGGCTGTGTGCTCTTTCTCCCATTCCCAACCCAACCAGGATGGCATGGCTTGATTAGACCCCTTTGATGTTTGGACATGGATGCTACCAACCTCAGGGCACTGAGCTGACCTCTGACCTTTGATGGAACTGACTTCTCTGCTAGGCTTTTCCAAAACTTGATCCTTACACCCTTGCTGCTGTGGTATGGAGGCCCACCCATTTTAGCTCTTTGTTAAAACTCTCTCAAAGGTAGAACTTGCAGAACCACAGGGCTAGGGGTTGAGCGGGCTTCTGAGATGTCCGGAGAAGGGACCCACAATGTTTACTTAGGCCCTGGACCCCCTGGCAGGGCAGACCAGGTTTGGTTTGGATCCAGAATCCCCCAGTCGCAGCTGCACGATTTTAGACGGCTTCCTGCACTTCTAAGTTGCTGGTTTCTCTGGTGTAGAATGGGAAGGCCAAAGGCCACCAGGCAGCTTCCTCAAGCACGGGGACATGGAAGCGGCCAAGGATCCTTCTCTCCCGCCACCCACCAGCTGGGACGGGGGGCTGCAGCATGGGCTGGCCTCGCCACCCTCCCAAACAGGGGCAACAAACCACAAAACACTCTTTTTCAAATCACATATGGCTTCTTTGACCCCATCAAATAACTTTTATTCACACAAACGTCCCTTAATTTACAAAGCCTCAGTCATTCATACACATCAGGGGATCCACAGTGTTCAAGGAACTTAAATATAATGTATCATATACCAACCCAAGTAAACCACGTACAAAAAATACTCATATAAAGTTGTTCACACGTAGGTCCTAGATTACCAGCTTCTGTGCAAAAAAAGGAAATGAAGAAAAATAGATTTATTAACTAGTATTTGAAACTAACTTTGTGCCTGGCTTAAAACCTCCCTCACACTCGTCTGTCCCACACAAATATTTAAGAAGTCACTGACTTCTTAAATGTACTCCCCGGCTCTGATGAAAAGAAGCCCCTGGCACAAAAGATTCCAATGCCCCTGAAGAGGCTCCCTTCCTCCTGTGGGCTCTCCTAGAAAAACACCAGGACGGCCTCCCTGCTGATACTGTCTGTAATCTTAGGGGGCCCTTGGGCAGGCAACGGCAATGGACTCATCTCTTGACGGCTGTAGATGCTAATACTGGCCAATTCAGTGTCACACCTACTGGTTACCCTTTGAGGGTGTTTCTCCAGACAGAAGCCCCTCGAAGCCTAGGTAGGGCAGGATCAGAGATGCACCTGTGTTGTCTCGAAGGCTGTGCCACAGCCCAGTATGACAGCTTGGCAGAGCCAGTATCTCTGGATTTCTGCCTCCAAAACCCAGTGGCCTGAAGAGCTAAAAAATGTCAGTTTGGCTCTTCCAAGTTTGCCAGGGCTGAGACTCCCAGGAGCTATGTCTGTCTGGGGGCTGCCAGACAGGCCCAGGAGGGAACACCAGTCAAGGGGAGGGATAGTCTGAGACCCACCTAGAGTAAGTGCCACCAGCGCCCCCAGATGTGGGGGGAAGAGGGGCGCATGGGCAGGATGGCGAGTGGGAGCAGCATTGTGGGCAGGGCTGGAAGGAGCCATATGGAACCAGGCAAGGGCAGAAGGCTAGGGTCCCTCCTTGGAGGGTGGCAGCCTGACTCCTGCTTTTCTCAGTTTCCAAAAGATACCCCAAGGCTAAAACCCAGACATCCATCCTATTAAGATGTCTTCTAAGAAGGTAAACAGCTAACAGCATAAAAAGAAAATTCCCACAATGCCAGCTCTTTTCCTTCTCTTAGAAAAAGATTCAAGCAAAAATAATCATCTTATTGCTCCAAACACTGGTTTTCTAGGCTAGGAGACAACTGATATGTTAAGGAGCTGAGATCTTGGAGGAAGGGAACGTGGAGGTGGGGAATGTGCAGCGCGAGGAGGCGGTGAGGAAGGCGGGGGGAGTGGTCCTAGCACCACAGGGTCGGGAGCGGAGGGCGTTCGCCCCTGCCCGGGGCACCTCTGCCCTCATTCACTTTGGGGCCCCCCTGGCAGTGCCACTAAGGAGGCCAGGCCCTGTCCAGAGTCAAATCTCCACCCAGTGTTGGGTGTTTCTCCTCTGACTGTAAACAGGGTGTTTCTTAAGTAAACATTTAATATACTCCCTCAGAAAGGCAGCCACAGGGGCAAACTACGTCCAGGTGGGAGGAAAAAAATTCCCATTCTCCTGACCCAATGCCTCTGGGATGAGACGAGGCTAAGGCCGGCAACCTTAGTCCCCAGTGCCCAGAGAGGGTTCAGATGGGGCCAGTCTCGAATGAACAGACTGAGGCCTCCTCCTGGCTACTCCTGGCTAGAGGTAAGAGGCAGAGAGTGTGCACCTGTCCAAAGCACAGTTTTTCTGTCCTGGGCTATAGCTGCAAGTGAGTGCCCTGGTGGTGGTGGGGAGATGCGGACCTGGCTACGGGCCTCAGGAAGAGGGTGTGCGGGGTGAGAGGGTGATCCCTCCCCCGTGGTTCTCTGGGAATGAGAGACAGTGAAAGAGCAAGTGACAGAGAACATAGATAGGGAGAAAGAAGCCACGCACTTCCAGCTGAGCCAGGAGGCCTGGTCAGGGGAGGACAATGGAATAAGGCACTACAATCTGTCCTGCTGATTCTTCTGATGGGAAAACCAAGTTGAGATCCCTAACAGCCGAGGTCAAGAGCCCCCCTCCAATGGGCTATCCTTGCCACAGACCCAAGGAGAATGGATGACTGCCGTTTTGAGGTTTGAAAACTCCTAGAACTTGGGCAGGTCCTACAAACTTGGTGGTGCTGAGCTGACGCACCAGAGAGCTGCTGACAGCCTGAGACCCAGTGAAGACGCAGGAGTGGGGACGCGACAGCGAGCGGAAGCCGATCCACAAGGGGACAGGGGAGAGTGGCACTGAGAAGACTACAGGTGCTACCTGGGGCTGAGCCATGGCCAGTTCTCTCATCATGGAGGAGTCGGCTGAGTGCCTGAGGTGGGCAAGTGTTTGAGAAAGCAGGGGAGAGATAAGGAGGGGCAGGCACTTGGGGCTAAAAAGCTGGCCTGCATTTACGCTATGGAAAGAGGTCATGCCACTAAGCAAGAACTGGAAGATGAGGGGGCATGGAGGCTGGTGACCCCCACCAGGCTGCCCACCTGACACCTACAGGGGTGCTGTCTCTTGCTATTCTGATAGCAAGAAAAATAACAAAGGGGAAGCACGATGGCTCCAAGAACTTATTATTTAGTTAGAGCTATGGGATCTGGGGAGGGAAGAAAAAGAAAATAAGGGGCTCATTAGGCTGGAGCCTCACTAGGGATGTTACGACGTGGGCTGCAGCCAGAGACGGGGGTGCTGGGTTTGGGGACTGTTTTTCCCATTTGTTCATGTACAAAGAGACAGCTGCCCCCAAGAGAAGGCAGGGTGGCGGGCAGAGAAGGAACGTGCACTGCAATTAGGGGACGCTGCTGTTCCCATCCTCTCGGCTACAACTCAGTGCACTCAGGAGGCTGCCTGAGAAGTCAGAGACAGGAGAGACAAGCAGTCACAATGGGTTTTGGCCCAGGAAGGGAAGGGCCTGGTTATCACCTGTGGGATCCTGCTAACAGCAGTCAACCTTCCGCTCACAAGGAAGAAAGCTTGGTGTTAAGGGGGTGAGAGAAGGCTGAAAGAATGTGAGCAAACATAACTGAGCCTGGCCTGATGCACTGTTCTCTCTCAAATTCTCAGGGCCAAAGGATTGCTGTTTAGCAGGTAAAAGCCCCTGCCTTGGTCACATAGAAACGGAAATGCCCTTCAACCGTCTCCCCTGTCAATCCTATGCTGGTTTAGGTGAAACAAAAAACAAAAACGAACACAAAAGGATTCCCTTCCCCCTCCCCAGAGGCCCTACACTATGTGGCCATAATGGGGTGAAAAGCGTTCGGAGTGGCCAGGCAAGTCCAGACAGGGGAAACACAAGAGCACTGCCCCTTCTTGCAGGGGGAGAGCAGATGGGTTCAGAGCAGCAGCCCAGGGGGAGGGAGGCTTCCCCTAGGGAGGTGCGAGTGTCGCTGCAGAGTGCAAGGGTGGCTGCAGCAGACAGGCATGGGTGGCGGGGCTGAAGCATCACGGCTGGGGAAGCCTGAAGGTGGGGGGCCCATTTGTGGGCCTAACGCTGCAGGGGGTCTACCCAGTCCCACGACACCTCCCTGCTCTGGGCAGGTCTGCTGTGTTCCCATTGGATACGTCTATACTGAGGGCAGGCACCTAATAGTAAGTCTCCAGGGGTGAGGGAAATGGCGCTTGACGTTATGTGTCACTGCATATGATACCATGGACCCTGGCACACAGGGCACGCCCTTCACTGTGAGGACACGACAATGGCAGCCAGTTCAGGACACCCTGTTATCATGGCAAAGTCACAACCAGATCTGAGGGCCTCAGGCCGTCTCTGTAACACGTGGACACTACGGGACACATGTGGGAAGATGACAATCCAGGAGGCAGTTAGGTGAGAAGTGCTGACCTCATGGCAGTGACAGATGCCTGCTGAAGACCCAGCTGTGTTCCACACAGTTTGGCACAACAGTTTTTCCCAACAGAAAGGCAGGCTTACAGCGCCGGGACGGCTGCTCCACCGCCAGCCACTGCGAGACGGTCCCCCTCCACACAGGGCGGAGGAACACCGCCAGCCAGTGCGAGACGGTCACCCTCCACACAGGGCGGAGGAACACCGCCAGCCAGTGCGAGACGGTCGCCCTCCACACAGGGCGGAGGAGGAACACCGCCAGCCAGTGCGAGGCGGTCACCCTCCACACAGGGCGGAGGAGGCATGGATCCCACCGCTGTAAGTCCTGCTGTGGCCTGGGGCTCCCAATAGCCTCAACAGAACAAGGCCTGGACTTGAGACCTTCTTAGTTCTCCTGGCCAAACCCTGGCCTTCCTCTTCCAGGTGGTTCTTCGCCTCTGATCATCTCCGAGGCCCAAGGGCGAGCCAGGGCCAGCCTGCCAAGGAGTCCGGGAGTTCCTGCATCTGGTAGGGAGGCGTGGCCCAGAGGCCTCCTTGTGTCCTCATGCCCCATTCCAGGAGAAACCCCCAGATTCCCTATGGGGAGGCAGGCCTTCTCTGGGGGAGGTGAGGTGTCATAAGTAGAACTGAGAGAAGGATAAAGGAGGAAGACAGAGGGAAAGTGAAGGACAAAACCAAAAATAGCTCCCTAACCCCTTATAAAAAGTAAAACTGAAATTGATACATATGCCTTGTCCACACTGAATTTCTTTAAAGAAATTGGTGCCTGTCCACAGCATTGCTTCCTGCTCTTCTGAAGTCTCAATGGTTTAAATTAAGAAAGAAAAAGAAAAGAGGGGAAAAAAAAAAGAAAAAGAAAAAAAGAAAGCAAAACTAAAAAGAAGCAGGAAAACCCAAACAAAAGCTTCACATTGCCGGAGATCCAGCTGTCGGGAGATCGCCAACCGGCCAAGCCACCACCTGTACCCTCTGCCGTCCTCTGTAGGAGACGTGGTGAGACTGTGGGTCCCGAGGAATCGACCTGGAAGACAGAAAGTGGGTAAGGAGGGGACATTGGTCAGCAGGCCTGGGCACCAGCTCCCAACCCAGAGGAACACTCAAGTTGTGTGTGCTGGGCTCTGTGGGGCAGAGCTCTAAATAGATGGGAGGGCTTCACAACCTCCCTGGTCTAGACACACATGCTTATTTTTCAGATAGGGAAACTGAGGCTCAGGTTAAGTAATTTACCGAAGGTCACACTGACCAAGGGGCAGACGCTAGCTGGGAACCCAAGCATGCTGGCTCTAGCTGTCAAACCAATTGTGAATCTGGCTTCCCTGTACTATTAGGAGCAAGACACCGCAGGGCCCACCCTGGATAGTCTGTCCCCACAGACCCTGCTAGCATTGCTTCCACCCACGCTTTCTTCCCCATTCTCTGTGACTAATTGTGCTTGGTTATAAATGCCACAGCAACCCTCTCTAGGTTCAGTAATGCTGTTTTACAGAAGAGAAGAGTGAAGCTCGGGCCTCTGAGAATCCAAACCAGGCTACCTGCTAAGGTCATAAGAAGGGCCAGAATCCCACACCCAGGGGCAGGGCTGGACCAGGCTGCACTGTCTGCTGCAGTGCACTGTGGGGGTTAAGAATGAGGGCTCTGGAGCCAGAATGGGTGACTGAGCAAACAGGAGCTTCCACTTGTCTGTGGGGAATTTAAGTCCTCTGTTCCCTGGTCTCACATCTGTAACTGCGTCACAGGCTATTATGAAGATTAAACAAACGTAAAACCAAGAAGAGTGCCTGATCCTATTAGCATTGGCTATTATTTGGAAACTGCCTTAGTGCCAGGCCTCAGGTATAAGACAAGAAGTCTGTCCTTCAGTGGCTTATTCTACTGGAGGCCGAGAATACAAGGGCCCACAGAGATTAGTCTTGGGCAGTCCCCGCTCTGAGCTATTGGATCAGTGCTAAGTATAGCACTGTCCTGGGCAGGGCGGGCCATCTAGGGCAACAGCGCTCCAGCCTGGTTGCACATGGAATCATCTAGGAGGTTTTTTGAGACAGGGTCTTGCTCTGTCACCCAGGTTGGAGTGCAGTGCCTTGATCACAGCTCACTGCAGCCTTGAACTCCTGTGCTCAAGCGATCCTTCCACCTCAGCCTCCTGAGTAGCTGTGACTACAGGGCACATGCCACCACACCAGGCTAATTTTTATATTTTTAGTAGAGACGAGGTTTTGCCATATTGTCCAGGCTGGTCTTGAACTCCTTGGGCTCAAGTGATCCACCTACCTTGGCCCATCTAGGAGTTTTCAAAGTGCCTGTTTTCAGCCTGAATGACCAAAGCAGACAAGTCTTTGTGCGTGCAATCCCCCAGTGGCTTCCTTTGTGAGGCAGAGCCAGCACCATGGCTGCCATGGCTTGCCACCTGCGCAGTCTGACAACACCAGCTCGTTGTCCTCAGCTCCTGGGAAGGGACCTGGCTAGTCCTCCCAAGAGGCAGCAGGATAGGACAATATTGGATAATTTACTGCCTATTGGCCTCAGTTTCTTCCTCTGACCACTGGGGGTTCTTGGTTGACGTTTGAGTGGAATGACTCAGGTTCCTGGCCCATAGCAGTTACGAACATACTCAATGAGTCCACCCCTTCCTAGCCAACTGTCCCCAACCAGAGACTATAAACGTGTTAAATCTGAACAGGCCATGATTTTCAGCCATGCAACCATTAAAAGTGTTTCTGGCTGGTGAGGGTGCCCCCCACACTGCTGGAGGAGGAGAAAAAGCTTCTGGAAGGTAGTCTAGCACTGTTTTTAGGGCTTCAAAGGTGTTTAGACTGGTGGCTCCCTGAAATTCCACTCCTGAAAGCTAAGCTTAACAGATAAACCTAAATATGAAAAGAACTGTATGGATAAAGAAGTTAACTGAAATATTTAAATTACAAGGCAATAACTCACAAGTCCAAAAATAAGGATTAAGTAAGCAAATGATCCTTCAACTCACTGATATACTACAGAGGAAATGAGATCATTGCGTGACATTTTGAAGATTATGACAAAAGCACTTCCCTGGGGTAGGTGGAAAAGAGTAGGCTGCAAAGTTGTGTAGCACACAGCATGGCCATAACTATGTAAAAACACAAACCCCCCAGTGTAGGAAAATCTGACAAGAAATACACAAAATGTTGTGCTTGTTGTGACTGGATTTTCCTCTTCCCCCACTTCTGATTTTTAATACTGAACACACACCAATGTCACATTTCACTTTTTAATAGGAAAAATAGGGTACTTCAAAGAATAAGAAAAGCCGGCAGCTCCAATAGAAAGGTTCAGATATGGGGTCTCGTCTGGACTCTTCCATGCCCAGTGGACAAAGGAGAGCTTCCACACTGCCAAAAGTGAGGTTAGACTGTGTGACTCCCTGCTCTACCAGCCCAAGGAGCAGGTGACCCAGAAAGTGGGTGTGGCTGATCTGGAAAGAAAATACAGGATTTCTCTGGCCCAGTCTTTCACTCTGCTGCTTCTATTCCTTGGTCTGTTAATTCCCCTAAAAAAAAAAAAAAATCCACTAGTGGGTCTTGTATCCCAGTTTTTGACTTGGAAAAAGAAAATCATCATAAACATATTCCCTGATGATTCAGCAGCCATCTCAAACTCTAGCACTATTTAGCATGCCTATTGCTTTCTCTCCGTGCTTTCCATAGACACAGCAGATCAACCTGAAGATAGGGGAAGAGGTATATAGGGTAGGCCCTTACCATCTGAGACATTAAGACCTTGTGAAATACGACAAGAAATTATACAGCCACATGTGATGTGCTAAAATAATCTTTGGGACCAGTTATGACTTTCCGGCATTCCTTTCCTCCCTCCCTGTGGACGATCTCCTGAAAAGGATGCCCATCAGCAGGAAGGTAGCACGTAGCAGCTAAAAAGCAGTGTTGGCAAGGAGGCAGGTTCAGAAACCAGAGGTTCCTTTTTACATAATAAACTAGCAGAACACAGTGTGACTGCAGGTCAGACCAACAGCACAGCACTCTGCAAGAACTCCTCAGACACCAGCTTGTAATGACCACTGTAATCACTGGGTCCCACGCCAGGAAGCGAAGCTGACATTTCCCAAAGGCTCCTCCCTGCTCCCTCTAGCTCTGGCACTGGCTCTGGTCCTCCTGTTGGAAGCCTCAGAACAGCCTACAGGTCTGAGTCTGGTTCGCTCTTGTGGGCACAAAGAAGGAAAAGAAGAGGGCTCTCCACTGGGGAGAGGATCTTTGCTTGGGGTTCTTTTCCCGTCTGCCATCACAGAAAGAGCACTTTTCCCAGGGAGCTAATAGCACAGTAAGCTCACCGAAGGTAATGGAGGCACTTTCTGTAGCTATGAACAGGAATGGCTCAGACCACATGGTTCTGAGTTTAAGCAGCAGACCCTCCCAGGTACCTGTGGGCACAATAAAGGGTGTAGGTCTCAGTCCCAGTGGGCCCTTGGAGAGGCCTTAGGCTTGTCATGCTTCATCCTAGCAGATGCCACATCTCAGCTCCCTGACCGCTCAGGCTGTGCCTGACTGCCAGGCTACCAGCTTCTACCGGGGCTCTTCTTATCCCTCTCTGTGGAACCCCGACCTCGGAGCAGAGCCCGCTCCTTGAGGGCAAAAGTCACACCTGCTAAGCATAATGAAAAGCGGTGATGTGATAAACCTGCAACTGACATCCGTAGTGCCCTTCCATGATTACTGTGAGGAGGGATTTGGCCAGTTTTCACAAGAAACCAGGCCCAGAGACATGGAGCAACTTGCCCCACACCAGAGTTGCTGAGCAGTAGAACCAGCACTTAATCCAAAGTTTTTCAGCTTCACTACCCAAAGTTTCTGCACTATGACAGTCTTCAATCAGTGCTTCCAAAGCCGGCTCAGCAATGGTTCCAACAGCTTGCATCTAGTAATCACTTACTGAGCAGTCGTATGTGCAAGTTCTAACTACATTATAGGGAACAACCTCGTAAAGTAACATTGCTTTCCAACCACTGTTAAAGGATCGAGTGTTTTACATCCATTGCCTCATTTCACCCCGGCAACCCTAAGAGGTAGGGGTTATTGTCCCCCTAGTCTTAGAGATGAGAAAACTGAAGCTCAAGAGAGAACAGCCTCATAGCCAGTAAGTGGTAGAGAAAAGGGTTTAACTCAGGGCAGTCTCACTCCAAAGCCCCTACTTTTCACATGTAACGATGTAAAATCCCTTCCTAGAGAAGACAAGAAGAGCTTAAGTGGAGTTTAAAACCCATCTAATCCCTTCATTTATAAATAGACTCACTCAGAAAAAGGCGCATGGAAGGCTTACGTGCCGCTACACAGGTCTAGTGCTCAGGGGACAAAGAGGGACATGGTGCCAACGAGGCAATGAACAGTCATCCAGCAAGCTCCTCTGCTAGTCAGGCAGGTGTCTGGTCTGTTTAAGGAGACTGAGAAACTACTCTCACGAAGGCCATTAGCAGCTTGGAGAGCAGAAGCCTGGGAGATCTGAGGGGAACATGCACAGGAGGATGGGGCTGGAGACAACGATGGCTCATGTATTCACCTCCTTCCCCTACTCCTCAGCCTGCAGGCACAGAATACCTTGGTGATTATCCCTTACTCTAAAAGGATGGCCTTCCTACTTTATTAGTGTCAAAATGTCATTACCTTTAGCTTTCTTTTCTAAGACACAGGGTCTCACTCTGTCATCCAAGTTGGAGTACAGTGGCGCAACCATAGCTCACTGCAGCATTAAATTCCTGGGCTCAGGCAACCCTCCTGCCTCAGCCTCCTGAGCAGCTGGGATTACAAGCACATGCCACCTGTAAGATTTACAGGCACATGACACCTGGCTAGATTTAATTTTTATTTTTGTAGAGACAGGGTCTCACTACGTGACCCAGGCTGGTCTCAAACTCCTGGCTTCGTTCATGCAATCCTCCTGCCTTGGCCTCCCAAAGTGCTGGGATTATTATAGGCATGAGCTACCATGCCCGGCCTAAAACGTCATTTCTTTGATGAAATGATGATGAAAGTACGAATGGTTTTAAAAATTGCTTCCCTCCCGGACCTGCCTCCCTAGTTTTTAAAATTGCACCGTCTTAGGAAATAAGGAAGTCTGGTAACCACGAGGTTTATCCTCACTCCAGTGCTCTCTCAGGGAAGAGCATAGGCTCCACGGCACAGTCCTGGTTCAAATACAAGCTCTGCTGGAGACAAGGGGTTATTGATCTGAGTCTCCTTCTCCTAAACTAGAAAATGGGCATGGAACTCTTTCCTCTTCAGGGGCCTGCTGTGAAGACTGAAGAATTCTTCAAGTAAATTGCCTGTCATGGCACCTGACACAGGGTGGGGCATTCAGTAAGATCCATCTTGTCGTCATTCACGTTCATGGTCATTTTGGTTCTTAGGGTATCACAGACTGGGACTTCAAACCCAAAGGCCAGTTTTCTCTTTCTATCCTGCCTCTCAGATCTAGTTAATAGAAAACAAAGTCATCCCACTGGCATACTCATAGACTAAGGCACAGTATAAACTCAAAGTGGGGTATTACTGGGTAGCTAGCCAAGAATTCACTCTTCCCTGAATTCGCCCGCAGCCCTGTGTAGTGGTATTATCACTGTGTAGTGGTATTATCACTGTGTAGTGGTATTATCACTGTGTAGTGGTATTATCACTGTGTAGTGGTATTATCACCGAAGCTAACGATGCCCATGACATGCTAGCCGCCACGCAAGCTTAATACACAATACCTCAATTGTCCCAAGGACCATGTAAGAATTATCCTCATCTTACAGATGAGCAAACTGAGGCTCAGGTTATTAATTTTCAGCATATCGTGCTGTGGAGCAAGCAGGTCTCACAGGTGCACAGAGGGAAAGTCATCTGTCAGGGTCACAGAGGGCAGTCCTCCCCTTCCTCTAAGTGGGGTTAGCTTCCAAATGAGTCATTCTTCACTTGTTTAATACACCAAAGCATCTGACTTTTCACATTCAGACATCAACATGCCAGCCCTGGGGGGTTCGGTGGCCCCAGCACGAATGTCTCTTCCAATCAGTCAGAGGCACCGAGGCCAGGGAGTCACACTTTCTGATGCATCATTCCTCTAAGGCTAAGCTACCAACTGTGGTGCTTAAAGTAGGGCAAAAACAGGGATGACTGTGCTGTGAATGTGCCCGTTGTCAGGGTTGAAGGAATGGGAGTGCAAATGGGATAACACTGTTTTCAGTCTTCAGGTATACAGAAGAAGCAAGATGTTAGGAAAAAGAGGAGCAAGAGGGCAGAGATTATAACAACATATACAACAGGAGCTTCACAGTGTTCCGTGACAATCCAGAAGACCACAGGTCCACGCCTTACGACATCTGAGCCCTGACCAGGAGACCAAACTAAGGCAGCTCACCCACAGGTAGATATACAGGGGCACGCCCCAAATGCAGAGAAGCATGGCTCGGAGGTGGTGTTCTCCCAAGGCATGGGCTTTGGAGTAGGAAGATCCAAAATTTACATCCCAGCTGACCTTCACCAAGTCAAGGTTCCCCGAGCCTCAGTTTGCTCAGCCTAAAATAAGGAAATGTCTACTTTGCCGGGCACAAAGACCAGTGATAATATACATAGCAGGCAGAGTGAGGTGCACGGGAGGCACCTTAGTAAGTACAACCGCGGCTGCAAATCACATCCAAAAATACACAACCAAACTCACAAAACCTCACCGCAGTCACTTGCTGGGGCAAAAATTCCATACCAGATGCCTGGCCTCAAGTTGATCTTCTCTTGAGGTGACAGCCTCCCTCCTGCTTTGGGTCTTCAGCTCCTGCTGGTCTGGCTACTCCAACTCCCACCCCCTATCTGTCACTCAGATCGCACTCACCCTTTGGGTTCCCCTCCATGCGCCTTCCCCAGGAAACACTCCCTGAGGGCCCAGTCTCTATGGGAACTCTTCTGTCCCCCTGCCCAGTGAAAAGGCATTGATGACCTCAGATCCCACTAGCCTTGTCGTGTGCTCCGACCTTACCATCTTAGACCCCAAGCTTCCCGCAGGACAGAGAGAGTCTGCTGCTTCTCTTAAGTCTCTCAGGTGACCAAGCAGCAGTGTTGGGTTTTTAGGAAGAACTCAAATACCAGGTGATTGCTAGAAATCGGGAATTAGTACATAGCAATAAAACTTCACAGAATCATTCATTCCACATGATAGGATTTTAACATAAACACGATTATAAAAAAAAAATCTCTGCTTTTGGTTGAGTTCCTGCGTCACTGCCAAGTGCCCTGCACATGTTCCCACTGAAAATCCCAGCAAGCCAGGTGTGGACAGTGATGCTCAGAGAGCTGGGCCACTTCTCCAAACTCCAGCAGCTGGTAAGGTACAGAGCTGGGACTGTGTCCAAGTCTGAAGCCCATGCTATTTTTCTACCATGCTACAGGGTGCTGCTCGCCTCTCACACCTTCAGAGCTGGGTGGGAGAAATAAGGCATGGAGGGATTGTAGATTTTCCTGACATTACATAGCCTATCAGTTACACTACCAGGGGGCTCCTGTCTAGATTTCAGCTCTCTCCACTGCTCCTCCCCTTACTGACTTCTCAACAGGAGGCCTTCTTTCAAGGGGAAGAAGACGGCCAACTTCGGCAAATACATCTGTTTTACGTGGAGGGGGTCCTTGAAATCCAAGTGTGGCTATTTGGAGCAGGCCCGGCCTCAGAATGTGTCCCCTGAGTCTAAGTTAGATATGGGTTAGATATGGTAAGAGGTTAATGAGAAGAGTAGAATTATGACTGGAACACTGCGATTTAGTCTGAAGCTATGGACTTCCCAAGATGTCTTTTTTCTGAGATAGGGCCTTGCTTTGTCAGGCTGGCGTGCAAAGGCATGATCCTGGCTCACTGCAGCCTTGACTTCCCTGGCTTAAGTGATCCTTCCACCTCAGTCTTCTGAGTAGGGACCACAGGTGCATGCCACCATGCCCAGCTAATTAGTCTTATTAGTCTTGCTGTCACCCAAGCTGGAGTGCAGCTCACTGCAACCTCCGCCTCCTGGGTTCAAAGTGACTCTCCTGAGTAGCTGGGACTACAGGCGTGCACCACCATGCCCGGCTAATTTTTCTATTTTTAGTAGAGATGGTTTCGCCATGTTGGTCAAACTGGCCTTGAACTCCTGGGGTCAAGTGATCCTCCTGCCTTGGCCTCCCAAAGTGCTAGGATTACAGGTGTGAGCCACAATGCCCTGCCCAAGATGTTAAAATGCACAAAGCCTCTTTCCAGACCCAACCATTTGCAAAATGGCAAATATATCCTACAAGTCTCTTTAGCTAACAAGTGGCCCAGGAGGTGGAGTCCTGGCTGGGGTGCTGCCAGGTATGGTGCGGCTGGTGGAGGACTCCCATATGCCACATTCAAAACATACGGATTGTTTAAAGAGGTGGCTGGGGCAGCCCTACAAAAGGAACTGAGCACCAGCCTGTGGTCAGCAGGGGTCCACCCTTTACCTAGCCACCCGCTGCAGCCATCTTCCAAATTCTGTTCACCTACTTAAGTGTATCCAGAGGAAGCCAGTCCCACAGATTCTCTGAAACGTGGACGGTCGCCCAAGCTATAACAGCACAGATGCAATCACAGGAATGTGCTCCCAGGAGGCAACTTACTAAGAGGCACTGAAGTGAAACACAGGAAGAGGAAGGATCTTGCCTAGTGCTTAAGAGTAAAGGTGGGAAACCTGGTTCCAGGCCTCTCTAGCTCTCTCCCTACTCCCCTCTGGAGACTTCATTTCTTCACCTGCCAAATGAAGGAGTTGGGGCCAGCACAGGGGTTCTTAATCTGGACTCCTTCTAACCCCAAGGATGCACAGGTTCTGCAAAGCCCCTGAAGGCTGGGAAGTTCAATGTACATCCCAGGCATTTTTTTTTTCTTTTTCTTTTCTTTTTTGGACACAGAGTCTCACTCTGTTGCCCAGGCTGGAGTGCAATGACAGAATCTCAGCTCACTGCAACCTCCACCTCCCGGGTTCAAGCGATTCTCCCGCCTCAACCTCCCGAGTAGCTGGGATTACAGGCGTGTGCCATGACGCCCGGCTAATTTTTGTATTTTTAGTAGAGACAGGGTTTCATCATGTTGACGAGGCTGGTCTTGAACTCCTGACCTCAGGGAATTCGCCAGCCTTGGCCTCCCAAAGTGCTGGGATTACAGGCTTGAGCCACTGCACCTGGCCCCAGGCATTTTTTTAATGGTAGGATAATACACCATTCAGATTCTGAGAAAGGAACAGGGCACAAAGAATACTGAGAAGTAAGAAGCCCTTTGTTGGCCCCTTATTTATTAAGGCAAAAACTAACTGGACAGAGGCACATGAGTCCTCTCAACAGGGCGCCATCAGCACAGGTGAGAAGTACAACTTGTGTGGCTGGCGCTGAGGGAAATCTGGCCAAAGAGTGTTTGGAGGCAGGCAGACTTCAGCCCAATGGACCACAGTCCTTTCTAACAGGGCAACAGTGAGTCCTCCTCCTCCTCCTCGAAGGTTTCTCGCAGAACCTGAGACCCACAGCCACTGTTTTTTTTTTTTTTTTTTTTTGGAGATGGAGTCTCTCTCTGTTGCTGAGGCTGGAGTGCAGTGGCACCATCTCAGCTCACTGCAACCTCCGCCTCCCAGGTTCAAGTGATTCTCCTGCTTCAGTCTCCCCAATAGCTGGGATTACAGGCGCGCATCACATGCCCGGCCTGAGACTCCCCTTTAAAGTGGATGAATGTTATCAGCAGGAGACAGGCTCTATGCTGCGTCCCTGAAGCTCAATCCATGTCCCACTTATACAAGGAAGACACACACACTCTTGCAGCGTAGGCCCATGTAAGGCCCAGTAAGTCAGCACGGTATGACTGACTGAGGGAAAGGGTCTGAGCAGAGCTTAAAGCGGAGACAGCGTGCTGCTGCAAAGAGATGTCAGCTGCATCTCAAGTGTGCCAGAAAGTCAGGGCAGTGGAGCAAACAGTTACTGTGAAAGCTCCTAGACATGAAAACTTGCTTAATATTGTTTTAAACAATTTGATTCCTTGGAGTACACTGCCAAAAGTGCTGGTATTAAAAAGTTTGCCAAATGCACACAGAGAAACAGAAGGCAAGACTGCAGATTCTGAGATTTGGAGGTCTCCGTGGTGACCAGCAGGCAGGGTTGCACACTGACTGAGTCATCTTGTCTGCGTCTGAGAACCCAGACTCACTTAAACCTCGTCTTTCTGGCCTTGGGAGGTCAAAAGGCAATAGGGCACTGGGATGGTAGTTCCCCTAAGCACTTTAGCTAGTACACAGGCACTGGGTAGAACCCAACACCAACTAAGGGGAACTATTTGTCTCTAGAAGCAGCATGGGTAATTGGCAGTTAGCTGCATGGATACCCTAATTCCCTTCCTCCACTTATTAAGTGTGGGGCTGAAAATAAAAAAGCTGCCAACTGCCTCAGTTGGTCCCTAGAGACAGGTTCAGCTGTGGCTGCTGTGATTAGCAAAGAAAGAACCCAAGGGAAACGCTGAGGTTCTCAGGGCCCTTGCCAGGAGGAAGATGCTGAGGTGCCATTACTAGCTAAAGGGGAGCGGTCACTTTTCCATATGGGGACAGAATAATTCGTGGTTACAAAAAGAAAGATGCCAACAAGGTCGTTCCCACAGAGAGGTCCACAGGAACTTCTGGTTACAACAACCAGTTATAAAGCCCACTAAGCCAAGGGGAACTCACTGGAGGCACTTGCTAAGGGGTTTGGAGATCTCTCTGGGGGACACAACGCTATCACAAATTGTTAGTGAGAAGCAAAGTGAAAACGTATGATTAGCCTATGAGGATTTGGCAAAAACAAACAAAATAGCAGGATGGGGGCAATACACCGAGCCATCATTGACGCAACTCTCATTAGGAGCTAGGAACTGCGCCGGGCACAGCCTACGGTGAGCAACACTTACTGCACTGACCAGACGTGGAAATGGGGGCCCACGGAAGGTAGATCACTTGCCCAAAACCGCCCAGCTAGGAAGGAGAGCTGCCGTTTAAACCTAGACTGACCAGTCCAACAGGTTCAACAGCAAGTCTCTTGATGTCTTGACACCAATATAGAAGCAAAGGTTTCTCATCTTCCTATTCAGATGTTCCCCTTTCTGCCTTCCCATGCTCTGGAAGGTGCCTGCACAGTCTCACACTTTCTGGAGACACGTGCTGCTGGTGTGGCATCTCATCTCCTCCTCCTGCGGGACTGACAGTTCTCCCCTCATTGTTACTGACTCACCTGCCTAAAATATAGCCTTGCTCACCACTACCCACTCACCCTCATCTTTTTTGGCAGGATGAAGTTCATTCTCCTCAGGCTGGCATTCAAGGCTCTTGGCAACTTAGCCCTATTTAGCTTTCTACTCTAGCCTCTAGGTGTGAACTCTAGGTGTGAACACACCTAGGGATAGGCACTCTCCACAAATTCCAGTGTTCTGTCTTTGGATGTGGTATGTCCCCTACTTCAAATTTCTTCAAGGTCCACCTTAAGTCACGTGTCCTCTACTTTGCTATCCCTTAATTCTTTGGCAAAAGCCAGCTCCCTCCTCTGAGCTCCTGGTGACCCTGAGACAGTGTGGTGCATATGGACTTGCTCAGATGACCTCTCTTTGGTAGCTCGATGGAGAGCATGAGCACTGGAGCTCTGGCCCTTGAGCTGGCATGAGTTAGCCATGTGGCCAGTGGTAAATCACTTTCTTTCTCTGGAGTGGGAGTTGGGACGACAATACTCTGGACGCAGGTGAGGATTTCACAACATTTGAAAAAGAGTGGGGAGTACTGACGCTGAGCCTGCATAGGCCTAGGCTAATGTGTGGGCTTTTGTTTTTAAGCAAAAATGTTTAAAAAGTAAAAAAAATATAATTTTTTAAAATAGAAAAAAGCTTATAGAATAAGGATACGAAGAAAGAAGGGCCAGGCACGGAGGCTCAGGCTTGTAAGCCCAGCACTTTGGGAGGCTGAGGCGGGAGGACAGCTTGAGCCCAGAAGGTCGAGGCTGCAGTAAGCCGAGATCATGCCACTGCACTCCAACCTGGGTGACAGAGCGTGACTCTGTCTCATGTTTGTGTTTTAAGCTAAATGCTAATGAATCAAGAAGTTTTAAAAAGTTTTTTAGTTTAGAAAGCAAAAAAGTTACAGTAAGCTAAGGTTAATTATTTTTAAAGAAAGAAATTCTACAATAGTGCACAGTAATGTCCTAGGCCTTCACACTGACTCATTACTTACTCACCGACTCACCCAGAGCAACTTCTAGTCCTGCAAGCTCTATTCACAGTAAGTGCCCTATACAGGTATACTATTTTTAATCTGTTTTTTAAAAAAACAAAAAAATTTAATATAATTTTGAAGAGATGGGGGTCTCCCTATGTGGCCCAGGCTGGTCTCAGACTCCTGGGCTCAAGTGATCTTCCTGTCTTGGTCTCCCAAAGTGTTGGGAATATAGGCATAAGCCAGCAAGCCCAGCCATTCTTTACCTTTTATGCCATATTTTTACTGTACCTTTTCTGTATTTACATGTTTAGAACACAAACAACATTGTGTTACAACTGCCTATAGTATTCAGTACCACGACATGCTGTACAGATTTGCAACCTAGGAGTAATAGGCTCTATCTACCATATAGCCTAGGTGTCATTTAGGACTGTGTAAGAACACTCCATGATGTATGCACAAAGACAAAATTACTTCACAATGGATTTCTCAGAATATATCCCCATCATTAAGTGATGCATGAGTATATAGTGAATGCAGGATGATCGGCAAGTTCCTAATTCTCAGTAACCATTTGCTGAATTTGTGTAAAGACCTAGGGTCCCCAGCGTTCCAGGGAAGGGGGTCTGGTGAGCAGGCAGATGACGCAACCTCTACCCACGGCCTATATTGTCATTCAAACCATGGTGTGACAGGATGGCCAAAGGAGTGACTCCGAAGCCCGTTCCCCACTGGCTGAACGTCCAGATAAGGTTGGAGGGCCGCCCCTCAGCTCCTGATGCTTGCACTTAGAAACCTGAAGATTACTGAAACCAGGGACTACAGACCTTCTTCCTCTACCTCCCTCCCCTGTATGCCTTTCCCTAACCCAAAATAGAAAGTATTTCCCAATTTACAAATTAAAGTGGTTCTCAAAATCAATTTTACAGCCAGCAATCATGACTCTGATGTTATATAACTAGTAAAAATAAATAAATAAAGAGAGAGCGAGATGCCCACACTGGAGAGCTGCCCTGTGACAGGATCACCAGGCTGCCCATGTGACAGGACCCCGCATAGGTTTTCAGCTCTAAAAAGCAAAACAGTACAAAAACAACAAAACGCCATGTTCTTGAGACACAATTATAGCAGAGTGCAGATGCAAATAAGGACAGAAGAGCAACACATCATCACCTAATGAGACGCTGATTACCAAGAAAAGAACAAAACGTAGCAAGCCTCAGTCATGAATGCAGCCCTGAGTCCAAGGGGCCACTCTGTGCCTGTGAAGGTGCTCTTTGTTCAGCAGCAAAACTGAGATCCAACAGTCCTGAGAAGACCCAGATAAACGGGCGCCACTTACCACAAACACCCATGCGGGAGAGAGTACAGTCTTGTCTGCAAGACCAAGACACATTTATGTATCTCCCTACTCTCCGAAACCCTCTCCTGCTGCAACATTCACTCTTACATGGCTCTGTCCCCACCACCCAGTCACTCAAGCCACTGATGATGGAGTCAGCTCTGAGCCACTCCTTTCTACCTTCCAAATTCAATCCATCTGAGAGCCCTTTTGAATCTCCAAAATGCACCTTGAAGTCGCTCCCACTTCACTACCTCCCCTAACCTGGACAGCCACAGCCTCCTACTTGGGCTCCCTGCTTCCACACCTGCAGGCGCAGCCAGTGGCTTCTTCCTGAACTCCCACGCCTTGACCACCACACTCCAGCCAGCTCCCTTCTCCTCTGCTTGGCAGAGGCCTCATCCTTCGGGTCTCGGCTTCAATGCCACCTCCTCAGAGAACCTTTCTCTGACCGCCTTGGGCAAGTCCTCATTTTCTGCTATTTTCATTTACACACAACTGAAACCGTACCTATGGTACACCCATATGACATGTCTCCAAACTCAGCACCTCAAGGGTGGGGACCATGTCTGCTTTTTTCACCCATGTGTTATATTAATAGAGGCACCCACCACAGTGCCTGACACACAGTTGATCAAAAGATTAACGGGCCCCCTCGGGCATGCATGTTTTCCTTTTTATTGGTGGGGGAGGGGGAAGCACATGAGCCTGCACACATTCCGATACTAATTCTCGCTCTGCCACCAGCGTGCCTGAGAACTGGCATGAAAGGGCAGCAGGACCCAACGCCTGTGTGGTACCTGCTGCACACCTGGCAGACCTATGCCAGCTTTTCATTCACGTTCCGTGTAGTCCCCACAGCAAACCTTCCAGGTGTTAGCAACCCCCTTCACGGAGGTGGACTCAGAAGGTCAGAGAGATGCCCAGGGTTTACATGAACTGAGGCTGAGAATTCTCCTCTCAAAGTCACGTTTAAGATTCCACTTACAGGCCTGGCGCAGCGGCTCAAGACTATAATCCCAGCACTTTGGGAGGCCGAGGTGGGCTGATCATCAGTCAGGAAATTGAGACTATCCTGGCCAACATGGTGAAACCCCGTCTCTAATAAAAAAGGAAAATTAGCTGGGGTGGTGGCATGCGCCTATAATCCCAGCTACTCGGGAGGCTGAGGCAGGAGAATCGCGTGAAGCCAGGGAGCCGAGATCGTGTCATTGTACTCCGGCCTGGCAATAGAGCGAGACTCCGCCTCAAAAAAAAAAAAAAAAAAAAAAAAGAGAGAGAGAGAGAGAGCCTGAGTGGGTGTCAGTTGTCCCAGGGTCCCAGAACCACATCCACCATGGAACTAGGAACATGCCAGGGCAGAAGGAACGGGTGAAAGGGACAAGAGTGGTCCTTCAGGTACCTTGGTTCTCTGGAGGAGTGACTTGCCCAAGTCATAGTGCTAGGTAATTATACGATTACCTACGGAATTATAGAAGCCAGGACCTTACAGGCCCTTCCAATTCTCAGGCCTAGGTCCAAGCTTTTTGAAGGTAAAAGGGTAAAAGGTGAGGGCAATGGTCTGCATGTTTAAAAGATGGCAGGGTGGATGACTGCACCTTTACCCTCTTTGGCAGAAGCAGTTCTGAAGCTTTTGTGTTCATCAGCATCATCTGGACAGCTGACACAATACCCCACCCCAGTTTCCAACTCAGTAGCTTTGAGGTGCAGCCAGAAATATGCGTTTCTAACAAGTTCCCAGGTGATGCTGCTGGTCTGGGAAGCAAATCCCAAGAACCACTGGTGCTAGGGTTTCTCACTGACGCTGTGTGTTGGGGGGTGGGATCGAGTGAGGAGGAGCAGAAAGGAGACAACGGCTTGAAGACATCTTCACCAACACTCCTTACTCATGACATCCTCTGTTTCTGCTGCAGATAAAATGAAAGCAATTTTTTAACCATGGTTAAACTTCACCCAGGTTTATATAATTAGGCTGAAGACTCACATTTGGGTCTCCGTAGGGCATCGATCCCAACACTCAGTTCTAAGAGCAGGAGGGAGTCTGACATTACCGCGACAGCTGTTGTCCTGCTTACAGGACTCCGGAGCAGCAGGAAGGAGCTACGAGCTCTCTGAAGGCTTTTCCTGCTATACCTGTTGGTACCTCGGCCCTAAGATGCTCAGGTCAGAAGAGGGAGGAGGACCTCTGGACCATGTCAGTGGTGACATCTGGATTTCAGTTTAGGCACTTGGCCTAAACGACAAAATATTTTTAAAAGTTAAAGTTAGCCTGTTTGTCTGGGGTGTGGTACAATCACTTATTTCTGCTGTTCTATGCAAACCAAGGGTTCCTTCCAAACGTCATCAGATCCAAGATGCAATCTGGTTACTAACAACAGAGTCTTTACTTGTGACTTCCAGTTCTCTCTATGTCTGGTACAAGGCCGGGCTGTGCTGGTAATGCCCATACAACCTGCCAAGATCTGACAACACTATACTCCCAGCTCCATGCCTTAGATTTGCCCTGGGCGTGCATGGCTTTCTGAGAGGGCATGTCTTAAACACATCCAAAAAAAGTAGAAAAGAAAAAACAAAGGGGTGCTGTACATGGTGAAGGGTTCTTTCCCCACAAAGATGGAAGTAAATGCAGAATGAGTCAACTGGTTCACATCATCTTTGTGGTTTTCCCATTAAAATAGACAATCAATACTAAAACCCAACACGATATAACAAGGCCAACCTGCCTCCCATTACAGCTACACTACCATGCCTCTGAGTTCAGGGGGAAAAAAAAAGGTGCCCATTCATAAAGCGACTTCCCCAAGCACCACATCAAGATGCTTTTCGCAGCCTGGGAAAACGCATTTTCATCTTCCTCACTATGGCCTGTGGAGTGCCTGGGTGGCCCTAATCCATTCCTCCCATGTCCCTAGACATCACTTTCTTTAATAAAGAAACAAAATACAGAGTTCTGACCTGTGTACAATGCAGGCTGAGTTATAGCTTTCCCCTGGCACCTCTAACTGAAAGTGAAATTTCTTTAAAGTTGGGAAATTCACTGCAGTGTTTTACGGTATTGATTTATTTTAAACTTGCTTGGCAGTTTTAAGGCCTGCCATGCCTCTGAATCCTAGAAACGCTGGAGGAGATCTCCATTTCCTCTGATTTTGTAATACCACAGCGGACTCACTAGTGGAAATGAAAAGAGGGGCTAGGAGCCCAAATGCAGCTACCCTAAACAAGACAGAACCTTGGGCACTCTCCCCAGGTCCTGGGTCCACAATGTATCTCCAGTTGGGAATTTCACTACCTGAACAGTACCCTTTCCTCCTGTAGCTGAGAATACTATAATCAAACCAAACCTGAGTATGTACCCTGAGATGTGGCCCCTTCACATCTCACCTGGCTTATAAGGTACCCCTAAACTTATTTTCAAGAACCAGCCTGGAATACCATCTCCTCCACTCTTTCCTGTCTTCCTGTATCTCTACTGAGCCATCTATAACCCACTACAACCAAGTGTCCATATCTTATCTGCATTATTAAACTAAGTTCCTAGGAGACTATACTGGGGTCCAAACAATCAATGCCTCTACTGGGCAAGTGCCTATCACATGCCAGAAGGGCTCTTGCCCACTAAATCTGACTTGGCTCTAGACTCTTTTGACACAGAGCTATGGGCAGCCACATCATTCAGAGTAAGCACGAGTGATGGAATTTCTTGCTTAAGTCAGGATTCAATGAGTGAGCTGGAAGATTTGTCAGAAAGAAATAGAGCAACTGCTGCCATTCTGCTGGGTCCTCATCAACCTTGAATCCCTGGATTCACTCAGAATGGGCTTCTGCCAGGGCACCAGGACCACAGACACGTACAATGCCTTTGGCTCTTATTGGAGCCATTTCCTCATAGCTGGTGCCAGACACTGGTTTACTGACAGCATTCCCTCAGTGCCGGGTGCTTTCCCAGCGGCTGGTGGGTGGAGGTGTGCTTTGGATCTCCTACTTTCCAACCTTTTGGCAATTTTGACCTGGCTGCATACGTGGCTCCTGCCTTCTCTGCTGCCAGACCTTGGTTATACAGGTACCTCACACGATCCCAGCCTTGCCTCCTCTGCCAAAGTTTGGGGCAGTCACTGTAACACAGGAGGAATCCACGTGCAGGCTGACCTCACCTGAAGGGATGGCTGGTGGCCCTGAAACAGTGTGCCTGTGCTGAAACCAGTATCAGATTGTGAAGGACACCCATGGCAGCCCTGGGTGCTTTACTGTGTGGTGCTATTGGAGGGGAAGCCACTGTCTGCCTCAGAATAGAAACCCATTAAAAGTGGCTTTAAGAGGCTGTAGAACGCAGAATGGAGTAGCAGAATTTCCAGACGGATACACCTTGTCTCAAATCTTGGCTCTCAAAACCTTAGGAAAGTGATTTTCCGCTTCCTTATCTGCAGAAAAGAGGGCACATAACAGAATAGCTAAGCAGATGATATATGATAATGATACATGTAAAGTGCTTAATTCAGGGCTCGGAATAAAAAGGCAGGGTCTCTGCCCTGCACAAGTCAAGGGGTCCCTCAAAGCAGGTTTTGATAACCAGTAGCTATTACTGTTGGTGGGAGTGTCTTTCTGTCCCTGGGATAAGAGGAAATGGGAGGTGGAAGCACCCCTGAACATCAGGCAGCTTTGCTCACAGCTGGACGATTACAAGAGCCACTTTGATTTGCCCAAAGGGATGCTATCTAGGTTAGGTGGAGCCAAGGATGCCACGGAGGAAGAACATGTGAGCAGCAACTGGGCCTTGACGTCAACAGCCCCGGGCCAGGCCTGTCCCCTCATGGATGCTTTCATGTCCTGCAGAGCTGCAAGGGACAGATTATCCCTGGGGGGCCATTGGCCCCATTACATAACTGACAGCTCAGCTTCCTGCTGTTGATGCGGCAGAAACAATCAAGAGATGGCAACAGCAGGTCACTGGGGAGCTTGTGGGACTTAACAAAAAATAAAATAAAATACCAGCCTTCCCCACCTGGGGAGGAAAACGCCTCAGAAAACACCAGCAGAGAGATGAGGCCCCAAGGGACATGTCTCTTTGTATACAGGTACCTAGAGCCACCAGGGTCTTCACAGTTGAAGACTGGGCTTCAATTTCCTGAGAGAAAAGAGAACCAAACACTCCGACTCTTCACTCACAACCCCCACCTCTCGTGAAGCTGTTCAGCGCTAGTGAGATGGGGTGTGGCAAAGCTGTGACCCCTACTGTATGGGGTCTCAGGGGTTCAGGGGTTCTGGATCTGCCTGGATCAAAGAATCGATCATCATCAAGAGACACCACCTCGACCCCACGATCTCTCTGCTCTTAATAAAACCTCCATTCTTACCCACTTCAGGATACAGCTTAGCATTTCCCGTCTCCCATCCTCCCTTTGGGAAATTCAAGGCTCCAAAGACTAAGCAGGGATCAGCTTCTGGGGTGCAAAACCAAACCACTGCCTTCGACCCCTTGGCAGTTACACCTTCCCATGAAGGAAGAACCTTCCTTGCTTCTACTTTCCTTTGGGCTCCCTGGCTGCTCATCACCATACTCTTGACCTTTTCAGAGTAGGAGAGGAACTATCTCCTCTTGAAGCCTACTAAGTGTTCCACATCACGCATCTCATGATGCTCTGGGCTTGGTGGGCAGGAAATTCCATCTACTCTGATGCTCAGTTATTTGTTGAATTCAATCAGGAAAACATTTTAAATTTAAAGATGATTCAATGAGGCAATATACCAAACTGGTTAAAGCCATGGACTGAGTCCTGGGTTCAAGGCTAGGCTTTGCCCCTTCTTAGCTCTGTGACTTTCAGGAATTTACTTGAAAATAAGTAAAGGAATTATTGGTCAGAAAGCACTCAGCCCAGGGATGACCATGAATCATTGCTGTTTTGGTCATCTTTGGCACTGCCGCCCTTCTTCACAGCCTTACCCCTCAGGCTGCCACACTCCTCAGCCAGGCACCAGGTACAGGCAAGGGAGGGCAGTCCTGTAAGGCAGGAGCTAGTTCCTGGCCATCCTGAGAGCTGGGCCAGGAAGTCATAGAGTGGACCTATCTAGTACTGGGGGTCCCAACTTCTCACCTCAAACCATTTTAAAATTTATCCTCCAGAGACTGTTTTGAATACTTTGCTGTTTAAAACAAACCATGTTAATTAAGCATTTCTTTTCCATTTTTTAGTATCACTGCTGATTAACTTGATAGCTATAGTGTAACAACACAGTTTGGGTGTAATTCTAGCACAAAGCAAACAAATTGGTCATTGAATTGGGCTTGTATGGCTTCAACAGGTAAACATGCTCCTGCCTGTCAGCTACGCTGAAAGGGCTTGTGAATTCCTGTCTTAGATTAGGGTTGTACCAGAGGTCTGGGGACACCTGGGGTACAACCTAAGATCTTGCAAAATAGAAGTAAAATCTGAAGCGTAGGTGAAGGGGCCAACCCAGGTAAGCCAGTACGTTAGCCGAGAGCCACATCTTTGGACTCCAGGCAAGGGATAAATGTGTCACCTATTACTTCAACAAGAAATTAGGCCTGATTTCCTTCTCTGATGCTAGGCAGCTACCAAGATCTCATATGGAACTAGAAATACTTTCTGTGACCCCTCAGGTCACACCAACATCTGATTTCCTTCAGTAGGCCTTAGTTGCCCACTCCAAAAAGACGTCATTCGAGGGCTTTGGCTTCAAAAGGCCCTAGTAACGGAGGTTTGTATATCAGACAGCAGACTTGGCCATGAATGCAGATTCCCTCATCCCACAACACTCTCCCTGGTAACACGTGGGCGGAGTCACCTGGAACATCAGTTTGGCTGGCTTCCTGCTTGGGGTGAAAGACTGTGGCTAGCTGGTAGGAACCATTAGGAATTATTAAATATCTTTCAAAAGTGACAAATAAGAAAGAGATCAGACCCATCAATTGAGTGATCTTTAAAAATAGATATACTTTTCCAGAACAAGTGATTGGACAGGGTGGGCCTTGACTACATCTTTGTTTCAAAAGAAAAGCTATTTCGCAATCCACAAAAGTGAGGCTACCAAAGTCCACTGTCTTCAGAGGGAAACGGAAGCCAACACTTCTACCTAGGCCAAAGTGTGGACCTAAACAATGCTACTGTATTACAATTAATTCAGACTGTTTACACAGGGCACTTTCACAACCTATTGTGATCCCCCCAACAACCTCAATAAGATATATAGGATCAACTCCATTTTATAGATAATAAAACTGAGGCCCTCAAAAGTGGAATAATTTGCCTAAGGCCACACAGTCAGGAAAACGCGGAAATAAGACTCCATCGCTGCATTGTTACTAGACATCACTTCAGGGGAATCCCAGGTTTCCAACCCAAAATGCATTTCCTTTTATTTTTGCAAAAAACTAAAACTAGTTAGCCCTGACTTAAATGCGACTCTGAAATCTATAATCCTAAAACACTGAGGTGTTTTTTCATCATGGTGGTATACGGGTCAAGTGTATTTACTTATGCCACTAGAGTTTTTTGTGTTTTTTTTTGTTTTGTTTTGAGACAGGGTCCCTCTCTGTCGCCCAGGCTGGAGTGCAGTGGTACGATCTTGGCTCACTGCAACCTCTGTCTCCCTGGTTCAAGAGATTCTCATGCCTCAGTCTCCCAAGTACTGGGCCTATGGCATGTGCCACCACACCTGGCTAAGTTTTGTATTTTTAGCAGAGACCAGGTTTCACCATGTTTCCCAGGCTGGTCTCAAACTCCTGAGCTCAAACGATCTGCCCCTACTCAGCTTCCCAAAGTGCTGGGATTACAAGGCATGAGCTACCACACCCAGCCTATTTTAATTTTTAATAGTGCAAACATCCACAGATATAACCCAAAACAAAAGCTCTTTGGGGTCTGTAAATTCAAAAATGTAAAGAGGCTTTCAGACCAAAAACTTTGAGAACTACTGGTCTATTCTTTCACTGTCTCCAATTCCTCTCCTCTTCCCCTCTCAAATCCACCCTAGTTACAGGTTTCCCCATTACTCCATCAAAATTGTTCGTAAGTACTGATGCTTTCCCAATTACTAAATCCAACGGCCACTTCCTCTCACTCACTCAACTAGCAGATGATGCCACAGCTGGCTCCCTCCTCCTCTTGATGTCTTTTCCCCTCTCTCTGGCTCCTTCCTTTCTTCCCACCCTCAATGTTGCACCACCTGGAGCTCACTCCGCTGACCTCCTCTTGTCTATTATCCACTCCAGTACTGTGGCAAATCTCTAAATTTGTATCTCTAGGCTGGACCCCTCCCTTGAACTCCAGACTCATCCAACTGTCTACTCTACACCTGTAGTTAGATTCTAAATAGGCATGCCAAACTTTCAGATAACTAAAACCTAACTTTCTCCCGCCAAACCTATTCCTCCCAATGCCTTCCCCACCCTATTTAATGGCAGCTCAATATTCTTCCAATCACTTAGGGCTGACACCTTGAAGAGATGATTAATTCCTTTCTCTCACACCTCACATATGATCCAGACAGAAATCCTGCTGGCTCTGACTTCAAAAACAAAAAAACCCAAAATCCAATAATCACTTCTCTATTCCACTGTTTCAAGCCATTGTCATCTCTCACCTGGATTACTGCAACAGCCTCCCACCTTATCCTGTTATTTCAAGGTGCAAAGTGATCCTTTCAAAAGAGCAGGTATCACACAGCTGAAAACATCCCCATAGCTTTCCCTCTTATCCAAAAACACAAGCCAAAATCTCTACAGAGGCTTACAAGGCCTACTACTTGGCTCCTGTTATTTATCTCTTCCTATACACTCCTTGCTCACTCTAGCCAACTTTCAGGACCTTCATAGTGGCCATTACCTTGGTCTGAGATGCTCTTTCCCCAGAAATCCTTGGGACTCACTCCCTCAACTCCTTCCAACATTCGCTCAAAGGTCACTGTCTCTGGGAGACCCACTCTGATATCTTCCATTTAAAAGTACAACCCCACCCTTCCCTGCCACCCAAGCTTCATATCTCCTCTACCCTGCTCTACTCTTCTCACCCTACCCTCTCACCGCACCCAGCACGGAGCACTTTCTTGTACATTACCTATGGGTACTGTCTGTCTTCCCAATAGAATGAATGTTAAGCTCCACAGTGCAAAAATTTGTTTTGTTCACCGTGTCTAAAATGGTACTTGGAAATAGTTTCCAAAGAACATGTTGAACGAATAAATGAAATTAGCTTGTCTATCTACAAAACTTGGCAGGAGAAAGGGAGGTCAGACTCAATGTTCTTCCCGAATCAAGCCTCAGATTCTCTGACCAGTCAGATACAGCACATCTACACAACTGATTTGAAGCTTCTGGCAACACAGGGTTTGGCTCCGGTCACAGACCTGGGCCCAGGCCCACAATTCTAAGTGCCCACCTAAGACAGGGGAGGATAGGCTACGGTCAAATTGGCACCACTAGTACTGTAAGGATTAGCTATAAAAGCCACAAAATGAATTAACAAAACAGCCTGGGACACTCACCAGTAACCATATTCCTAATCATTCCCCCTCTTCTCAAGGTCACCTATTTCTCCTAGATGAAGCAATCACTCCAATTTAGCCAAAACTCTGCCCTGCAAAACAGCACAAATCTCAAGTGTGGATTCCAAATGGAAGCCCTGATCTCAATTAGTTATGACAACCCCACAATCGTAACCTAAATTCAGGTCCCTCTTCCAAGGACAACCTTCTTACGCCACAGCAAATCTGAATTTTAAGAGGTCTTTCAAAAGCAGAAAGGATGCGATGGAAATGGGAAGTGACAGCACAAAATACACTTAAAACACTGTCTAGCCAACCCTTTCGGTTTCTAATATAGCACTACCCTAAACCTAGCTTTGGGGAGTGCTGTTCTCCTACCCACGGGTGGTAGGACCAATTGGCCCAGCACCTGGAATACATGTTTGTGGAATGAAAGAATTAAACCTAAGTGACTCACTCCAGAAATACATTCACTGAGAACACTGCACACGAAACCAAGCTCAACTTGGTATGAGCCAACCCCACCTAGAAACCAGAGGATAATGAAGGGAAAGGGAGGGAACCCACCCAAGTGATGGAAAGCTCCGTGCTTTATGGCTCCTGAGGCTCCCTGTGACCACTAGGAGATCAGCACTAGCTCCATCACCTCATCAAGACCAGCACAGTGTTAAGAGCAGCTTACTTCTAGCTTACCGTATCAAGGGAAAAGGGGGTGGGGGATGCTTGAATAAGATACACCCATCCTTAATTTAGTAGGATCTGGGGTAAATTACTTAATCCCTTGCAGGGTTGTAAAGGTGAAACAAAATGGTACATGTGAAGCTACCTAGCATATATGCTGGTCAATTTTCTCTTACACACACATTAAACTTCAGTCCAACTGAACTATTCTGCTGTTCCTATAAATATACCTTTGGGTTTTCCAGCTCGATTTCTGTCTACACTGTTCCCTGTCCTAATTTCCACGTCTACATTCCTCATTAACCCAAATTGGTCTAGTCTCTCAAATGTGGCAGGCTCCCTCTGGTTTCAGGTCCTTTGCAGAGGTTGGTCTGTCTGTCTGGGATGCTCCCTCACCCCCAATTCCCTCCTCTTGACTCTGTGCATCAACACCCGAAAGATCAATTTCCCTGAATACCTCTTCTCCTTAAATAGCTATAGAACAATTATGATTGGAAGAATCAGAACTAGTGACTCACTACAAAAATACTTTCATTGAGAATACTACACATGAAACCAAGTTCAACTTGGAGTTTCTCTCCCTAATTAAGATGCAGAATTCACGAAGACGGGGAAAGTCTCTGATTTGGCTTATCATGTCACCCCAGAGCCTAGCACAGTACAGTCATGGGTAGCTGAACGATGGGCTGCTTAACGATCTCTGAGAAATGAGTCACTAGGCGACTGTTGTATAATGTCAAGAATGTACTTACACAAACCTAGATGGTGTAGCCTACTATACACCTAGATGACATGTATGGCCTATCGTTCCTGGGCTACAATTCTGTACAGCATGTTACTGTACTGAATACTATAGGCAGTTGCAACACAATGGTAAGTTTTCATGTATCTAAACACAGAAAAGGTAACACACTGCACCATAATATGCACTGTAACATTACAACAGCTGCGTCACTAGGTAACAGGAATTTTTCAGTTCCATTATAATCTCATGGGACCACCATCATATATGCCATTCCTTGTTGACCAAAACGTTGTTCACGCGGAGCATGACTGTACTTGACAAAGGAAAGCTCACAATAATTTTTTTGTTTGTTTTTTTTTGAGACGGAGTCTCGCTCTGTCGCCCAGGCTGGAGTGCAGTGGTGCAATCTTGGCTCACGGCAAGCTCTGCTTCCTGGGTTCACGCCATTCTCCTGCCTCAGCCTCCCAAGTAGCTTTCTTTGACTACAGGTGCCTGCCGCCATGCCTGGCTAATTTTTTGTATTTTCCGTAGAGATGGGGTTTCACTGTGTTAGCCAGGGTGGTCTCGATCTCCTGACCTCGTGATCCGGCCACCTCAGAAAAAATTTTTTAAATAAGCAAAGACTTCTACATAAATATTCACTAATACATTCTTTATAGTATCTAAAATGGAAAACATCTGTTTTCTAAAGTAGGAGAATGGTTAAATTATGGTACATATAACGGGAATGTCACACAGTCCCTGAAAAGCCATACTTTTAAAGTACGACATGGAGGAATGCTCAGATTAGTAATGAGTAAAAAGAGAAAGACCTCAACCAACTAAGGCAAGATCTAAACTATGTAGAACTGGATGTGTGAGTAGGTGGGATACAATTAGAGGTAGTGTTTATTCTCTGAAAACCTGTCTACCTCTTACGCACATTTTCTACAGTGAGCATTTATAATGATGAGAAAGAGCATTTCTTAAAAAAGGGAGATTCGGCCGGGCGCAGTGGCTCAAGCCTGTAATCCCCGCACTTTGGGAGGCCGAGACGGGCGGATCACGAGGTCAGCAGATCGAGACCATCCTGGCTAACACGGTGAAACCCCGTCTCTACTAAAAATGCAAAAAACTAGCCGGGCGAGGT
This sequence comes from Piliocolobus tephrosceles, assembly GCF_002776525.5. NCBI lineage: Eukaryota > Metazoa > Chordata > Mammalia > Primates > Cercopithecidae > Piliocolobus > Piliocolobus tephrosceles. The sequence goes on from NC_045453.1 coordinate 2,004,821, forward strand.
AGCAGGCGCCTGTAGTCCCAGCTACTCGGGAGGCTGAGGCAGGAGAATGGTGTAAACCCGGGAGGTGGAGCTTGCAGTGAGCTGAGATCCGGCCACTGCACTCCAGCCTGGGCGACAGAGCCAGACGCCGTCTCAAAAAAAAAAAAAAAAAAAAAGGGAGATTCAGCTTAAACGCAACCTCCTCTCAGAAGACTTCTCTAGACTTTCCAACTTGTACTGAGGTAATGACACATTTCTCCCATCAAGACATGGGGGGGGATCTTTGATAAGAAGCACTTAGCTTTCTTCAACTTTGTAGTCCCCCCCCAACTTCACAGGGCCCATCCCAGGGTCCAGAATGAAGAACCCAGTACAAGAAGGGGGCACACAGAAAAAAAAAAAAAAAGGAGGCTGGGCATGGTGGCTCATGCCTGTAATCCCAGCACTTTGGGAGGCTGAGACTGGCAGAATGCCTGAGGTCAGAAGTTCGAGACCAGCCTGGTCAATACAGTGAAACTCCTTCTCTATTAAAAATACAAAAATTAGCCGGGCATGATGGCAGGTGCCTGTAATCCTAGCTACCTGGGTGGCTGAGTCACGAGATTCGCTTGAACTCGGGAAGTGGAGGTTGCAGTGAGCCGAGATCCTGCTACTGCACCCACTGCGCTCCAGTCTGATCGACAGAGTGAGACCCTGTCTCAAAACAAAAAACAAAAAAACAACAACAGAAAGCACTCACCTAGTTTAAAATCACCCAAAATGCTTAGCCCTGAATTTTAAGCAGCACATGTGACCTGGTCCATTCTGGTTTCAAGTTCAAAGGCATCAGGCCGGTCCTGTGGGTTAGCAGCTAACATATCTTTCAAGAGCTGCTTGATCCCCTCAGACATGGAAGTCCTGCGTTTTTGGGGGATGTGCAACTCCATCTTTGGGTTTTCTAGCAGCGCCTCACCAACAGGGACGATCTCAGTCCCCTGTTTAATGTAGGTCCCCAGGAGCTCCTTCTTGGTCTCAGAGTCAATAAAAGTGATTCTTTCTATCATTGCCCAGATGATAATGCCCAGGGCAAAGATGTCCGCCTTGGCTGTGTAGTGTCCCTCCCAGACTTCAGGAGCCATGTAGAAGTCCGAGCCGCAGGCTGAGGACAGCCAGTACTTATTCACATTCACATTTTTGTTGTCTTGATTGCCCTCTTTGCCTCGGGGTGCCAGCCCAGCACAGACCTTGCTTAGTCCAAAGTCGGCCACTTTGAGGATGGGGGTGCCAGACCGCTCTGTGATGAGGATGTTGTCTGGCTTCAGGTCCCTGTGCACAATATGGTTTTTGTGCAGGAAGGCAATGGCGCTCGTGAGCTGTAGCATGAAACTTTTGTTGGTGGCTGGGTCCGGCCTCCGAGACAGGACATACTGATTCAGGTCTCCACCTTCACAGAACTCCATGACAAACCAGAGATAGCAGGGCTCCTCAGCATAACCCAGGATCCTTTCTCCTAAATCAAAGAAGACAGGAAGGAGCTTGAGTGAGATGGACATAGTCACACTTTTGAACTAAAGGACGCAGTGTATTCAAGAGTGACACTGGTGACAAACAACTGCTCCAAGGGGACCCGCAAAACTGGCACTGAGTCCCTTTCTACTCACACAGAACAAGTCAAGGTATGACATGGGCACCAGGGACTGGTGTCAGGCACCTGGGTTTGGAATGAGGCCCAGGTGGAATTTACTGCTGTCTGGTGGACTGCAAAGCCTTTTTGTTTCATTATACTGTCTCCAAACAGGCAGTGCCATACCACTCACACCTCCCAAGGCTGCTGGGCAGATGGGACAAGGAAAAGCATGCAAGAAGGCTGTCACGGGTCTGTTGCTTCTAATATCATTGTTACTCCATGCTGAGCAAATGACCTTCCCTCTTTTTTTTCCTGACTTACAGAAGGATTCTTGTTAACGTACCTAGAATGGCACTACCATTTCCTTTATTTCAGAGGCACGCTCCTACAATTTCCTTGGTTTACTTCAGAGGCACACTCCGATCCATCAATATTTTCTGCGAGCCCACCATATGTCTAGCACGAGTTAGCTACATAACATGCCCCGTCTCTATGAGGCTTAGTTTCAAGGAGATGACAAGTATCCACAGCAGCAACCATCAGAAGCCGTACATCTCCATCGGGGTCAACACCTACAAACAGTGAAGTGAGGGCAGGAGCCGCCAGATCTAAAGGTGTCAGGGGGGACAGGACTGAACTTACCCTGTAAAAAGGCAGGCAGTAGATCAGTGGGGGAGCAGGAAGGTAATTCTAGGCTGAAAGATGGAATGGATGATGGAACACAGGGACAAAAAGACCAGAAAGGTATAAATAGGAAGGCTGGTGGGAACAGCAGAGTCTAAAGTCGATGTACAAGATAAGGTTTAAATTGTGCGGGCTTGAAACTCTAGGAAAGCTGGTGACCAACCTCTCCAAGCAAATCTCAATATTCTTTATAAAGCAATTGACAGTCCAGTGAATCTTTATGTGGATGTTGTTTGACGACTACAACTGCTCCCAAAGCTAAGTCTAAGAAGAGAGATGTTTTATCTCACTGATGAGGAGAGGCTGGGCCTGCAAATGTGCTGCCTTGCTCTGGGTGGTCACAAGGTCGTTTGTAACTGAGCCAGGACCTGAAGAGAAATCCTCTCTCTGGCCCCAGAATGGAGTATCCATCCTACCAAAAATGACTGCACTTCCTCAGATAGCTTCTGGCAGAGGGTTCCTTTTACTAGAGTCATTTACTCTATTATAATGAAAAGCAGTGATCTGGGTGAGACTCTGCTAACCCAAACAGCCCTGAAATTACCAAGGCACGCAGTCCACTAAAGCCAGTGGTCTGAGTTCTGGGTTGAGCCAAGACGATGTGACGTAAAAAACAAAAGCTTGGGCCCAGCGTGGTGGTTCAAGCCTGTAATCCCAGCACTTTGGGAGGCTGAGACGGGTGGATTACGAGGTTAGGAGATCGAGACCATCCTGGCTAACACGGTGAAACCCTGTCTCTACTAAAAAATACAAAAAAAACACTAGCTGGGAGAGGTGGTGGGCGCCTGTAGTCCCAGCTACTCAGGAGGCTGAGGCAGAAGAATGGCATAAACCCGGGAGGCGGAGCTTGCAGTGAGCTGAGATCTGGCCACTGCACTCCATTCTGGGTGACAGAGTGAGACTGTCTCAAAAAAAAAAAAA
>NC_045453.1:2008110-2047602 GCF_002776525.5 Piliocolobus tephrosceles
CAGAGGCCCTCTATGTAAAAATACTGCACAATGAAGCATCAATCTGAAGCGCAAGTCAATCCAGATGCTAAAGACCCACAAAAAGGAGAGCAAGAAATGTGTACTAGAGGTAGAACCAGAAAGGAAAGGATTAAAAAGCCATCCAATTCCCTTTGCAAAGGTCACATTAGAAAACACTGAAACTTCTGGTGGGAGAATAAAGAGGAATCATGATTATTTCATATACAAAGTTAGTAACTATGGTAACCTAAGGAAAAACAAAACAAGTCTGCAAAACAGACTATAATCTAAGTCCAGGTTATGAGAATCCAGGGAAAGAAAAAACAGTTAAAAAAAAAGACCCCAAAGTTTGTGAGTGGTTGGGGGAGATAGGACCCTCAGACTGAGGAGCTGTTCTGAGGAAGGAGCTAGACTCAGGAGATGCTACAGGAGGGGCTGTTTGTTGAGAGGAAAATTCTGGACAGGAAGAAGTATTCTCAGAATCACACTCAGCAACAGTGGGTATGACAGAATGGAAAACTGGGAGCACAGCTATTTGTCCCAGATACAAAAGTGTTATTATTTTTACAAGTCAAGGTCTCACTCTGTCGCCCAGGCTGGAGAGCAGAAGTGCAACCATAGCTCACAGTAGCCTTCAACTCCTGTGCTCAAGTGGTCCTCCCGCCTTGGCTTCCCAACATACTTCCATAAGAAGTACTTTTCAGGCCGGGTGCAGCAGCCTCAATAGTCCCAGCTTCTCAATAGCACCCAGCCTCAAAAGTACTTCTTTGCGCAGGAAGGGCCCATGGACTTACTTCATGAGAAGCTGTAGCGTGTGCTTTCACTCACGCACTCCTAGCTGCCCGGGAGAAAACAGACACATCATAATTCTCGTCCTTTACTCCAAGCAGATTGTCTAATGGGGTCTCAGCTACCTCATGGCCAGATGGAAGGAGGGGATGTGGATGATGCCAGGCACTCAGAGGCACTTGGTGAAGTAACAGGAAAAACACAGACCAGGAAACAAGGAGTTTGGGTTTAGACCCCAACTCTGACCACTGCTTCACTGGGTGGATTCTTTGTTCCAAGGAAAATACAGGGAGACTGAGGTGTGATGAAAAGATGGCTAGAACCCTGGGCAAGTCCCTGAACCTCTCTAAGCCTCAGTCTTTTTGGTACCTCAGTCTTCACATCCATCAAATGAGATAATGAAAGTATACCACGTGAGTACTGTGAATTAAGTCAGATATGAACTACATTTGGCAACATGTAAGATCTTTTTGGGGAAATGAACCACTGACCATCACCAACATCATCATTCCCACCCAACCCCAACCAAATCCTTGGAAGTCACCGATTTCAATAATCCCAGTGCTGTAGGCCATACAAGTAAGTTTTTACATATTAGGCAAACGATGAAATTTAGATCATCGAATAAAAGTGGATTATTCCATCTAAGACATCATACTTCTTAGGCTGTAACAGCTGAAACCCATGTTCTAGGTAGACCAGGCTACTCCTATTTGATCCCTCTCCCTAGGCCTGCTGCTCCCACAATCTCTGCAGGTACAATTGAAATGTGCACCTTAAGGCTAGCTGCAATGCCAATCTATCTTACACTCACCTGATTTCCCAGTAAATTCCCTCTTCTGACGAGCCAAGGCCCTAGTATCATATTTTTATTTTAGTTTTTGTTAAATTATACCAGATATCCTGGTTAGCAATCTATGGCTTAACTCTTCTACTTAACCCTGAGAAATACTGGCACATTCTGCAGATGTTTTGAGGTCGGGGGACTAGATTTCTTACTCAGTCTTCCGGCCTCCCCAGGGAGACCTGCAGTCATTTCCAAGGTGTCTGTGCATCGAGGAAGGGAAAGTAACGAAACTTTAGGGGATTACTGAACACTAGTTCCAAAAAGACACCAATTCCCAAAGAACCGAAGTATCACTGCGGTCCACCAGTCAGAACAGGACTGATGGAGGGCAGGTGATCCATAGTTTTAGCTCAGGCCCATCTCACAGTGGGCCCCCGACCCCACCCACAACTGTGAGTATTCCCCCAGTTTCAGGATATATAATTGGAATAGACATATGCAGCAACCACTAAAATCCCCACATGAAATTCAGTTTTTTGAGCTCAGAGGAACAAATAAAATTTACTTAAGTTTTATAATTCCCTTGTCTGGTATAATCTGACAGTTCTGTAAGATTAATAAGAGTTACAAATTTAGCTTACTTCCCAGAGAGGGAGAAAACAGGCAGGTTATTTGGCCATAGTAAAGATTTGAGGTAAATTAGCCTGTGAAAGCCTACTGGGTTCCAGGTACTATTTTGAAAGTTTATTATGTGAGCTGTCTCATCTTACCAGGTACCGTTTTACAGGTGGGGCAACTAAGGCTGAGAAAGGCTTCAGAGTCTGCCCAAGGGCCCTGCCATGAGTAACTGGGGAGGATAGGAGATAGCCCCCACAGCAAGTCCCCCCCCCCCCCCCGACCATGCTGTCCCCCAGCTCACAGAGGGCTAAAAAGTATACTTCCAAGAGAGCCAGGCCTGCCTTTGGGGACAGTTTTACTACCTTTCCTTCATGTCTGACAGTCAGGTGACCATAATATAAATTAGGTATTTCAAAACATATCCTATGCCAGTTCATGGGGAGAGAAGATGCTTAAACTCAAGAACAAAACCAAGCAGGTGTCTCGCATCGCATTAGTCATGGAAATTGATCAGTAGTGCTGAAGCTCCCAATAAAATATGGCTTGCTTCACTGAAAAACGTGAGGCCAGCAGGCTCAGCATAAGGACAAGCCAGTAGGAGCTTTGGAAAGACAGGCACTTCCTGGAAAGAAACACAAAATGCTCTGGATTTTACAAGCCTATCCTTAAGGCTCCTCCAGAAGTTAGATTTCCAGGTTTTAGTCAACGCCACTTAAACAATTTCTGAGCACACACTGCTCTTGAGACACAGAGGTGTGGTGAGATGAGGGGCACCCCTGCCCTTACATAGACTTCTGGTCATTAGAAGCAGAATGACTACAGCTGTAAGAACTAGGAAGCAGGCCCAGATCTGCCAGGAGTCGGGAGAGAAGCTGGGATGAGAGGAAGGCAAGCTGAGAATAACTGCGAGAGGCCTTGCAGCTGCGTCTCCCAGGATGAGGGGAGTGGGCACAGGAGCACGGGGGTGTGCTCCAGGGACACAAGCAGTCTGGGTAATCACAGAAGAGTTCCAGTGAATGTCCCGGAACGAGGCTGGAGCTCTTCTAAGGCGGATTTAGACTCCAAGAAATGGGAAGTGACTGAAAGTTCTTAATATATTTTATTTATTTACTTATTTTGAAACGGTCTAGCTCTGTTGCCCAGGCCGGAGTGCAGCCAATCACAGCTCACTGCTGCCTCTATATTCTGGGCTCAAGGGGGCCTCCCGCCTCAGCCTCTCGAGTAGCGGGGACTACAGGCATGCGCCACCATGCCTGGCTATTTTTTTCTATTTTTTGTAGAGACAGGTTCTCCTTATGTTGCCCAGGCTGGTCTTCAACTCCTGGGCTCAGGCAATTCTTCCACCTCAGCCTCCTTAAGTACTGGGATTATAGGCATGAGCCACCACGTCTGGCCACTGACGTATTTTAGAGATATGTTGCTTATAGAATCTACAAATCACCAATTTCAAGACATACCATTTAAGTAAGCCATATAGGCTGCTGACAATACTATGGACACACCACTGACTAAGTCAACCTCTGATTTCAGAGACGTTAAATTGTGAAAAAGCATATATTCGACAATGAAACAAGTTTCTTACGGAGGCACGAGGGGTTGGCGACAGGAGACAGACTAGCGGCCGGCTGACTTATCAAGAGGCTCTGAAACCCGGTGAAGTGAGGGCTGGCAAGGGAGGAGGTGAGAAGAGGACATGAAAGGTCTTAGAAGTTTAGAATAAAATTTAATAACTTGTCACATAAGACAGAAAGGAAGAATTCAGAGTATCTATTCAGATAGTAATTACATTTCCTCTCATAGGTGAGGAGACTCAGGAGCAGAAGATTAAGTAACTTGCCTCATTGAGGGCAGGACCTTGAGTTTCATAGCCTAGATTCTCAGCAGAAGCACTGCAACTGCCTCAGTGCCAGCAGCAAAATCGCACACCTGGATGTGCTAGTTCCCACAGTGGACTCTGATGCATGTCCCCAAGAGTTTACTGTTCATCCAGTCCCTCGTGATGGTCCAACCACACAACATGCAGATTTGTCTTTCAGCAGAGGAATAATTAGGACTTTGACTTATGCACACTAGGATGACAGCAATTTAGCAATACATACAGAAGTCTTAAAAATGCTCGATCCATTTGAAACAAAAATCCCACTTGAGGAATTTATTCCAAAAGTGTCAAAAAGACACAAACAAGCCTCCCCACCCAACAAAAAAAACACACACCAAACACTAGAAACACTCAGAACTGGTATGCCATACAGAGTAAGTCAAAGTGGAGGACTGGAAAACGACTGTCCAAGAATGAGAATGAGTAACAGTTAACTATGGTAATACCAATTGGCTAAAAGTTTTAAAGTATCATTATACTTCAACAAAAGTTCACTTAAAACGTCAAAAGAGAAAGTCACATAGCATGTAATAAGCAAGTTTTAATGTGAAGGGGGAAAAAGGCAGAATATTAAGTTATGTCTAAGAAAAAGGATTAGAGGGAACCCTGAAAAATGAAGTTTGAATAAATTATGACCATAGCCATCCCTGTTTAATTAGGAGTTGTATGAACATTAAAATATTTTAGTTAAAGAGCTGGCTCAGGTGAAGATCTGTCCTGAGAAGCTAAAGACACAGACCCACCCTGGCACGTCTTCCCAAAGAAATATGAGCATGTGGACCAAGAATTGGTCCCATTCTCAACGATTTTGGGCTATGTCATTATAAAGAGGCTGGGTACCACAGCAACACCACAGGGTGTGTCCAAAGTACTTCCTAAGATTAACAGACTTGTTAATCTGTCTGGGCAAAACAGTGTCCAGAAGAGGATAAGAGTAAACCCACCGGCCGGACAGGGGCTGTAAAGCCAGCCAAGCCTGGGGTCAACATTCCCTCTACTACTTGCCCCCCGACCCCCCAATTACCTAGCTATATGATCCTGGGCAAACTTCTTAGGACACTAAGAATCTGTTTAGTTTTTTATAAATTGAGAAGAAACACCTACATCACTGGACTGCTCTAAGGCTTAACTGTGACATACAAAGCACACTGAAAGGTTGCCTGGACACCAGAGCAGACTGCTACTGGGTGTGAATTATGCTAATGTCTCTGGATACCACTGGCAGCTGTCCAATAGTTATAAGGCAGCCTGTCAAGAACACGGACACTGGAAAGAGCATCTGGATGTAAACCTAGGCCCTGACCTTTCTCTAGTGTTGTGCTGGACAAGCAACTTGACCTTGATGGATATTGATTTTCTTGTCTGTAAGAACAAGTTATAAAAACAACTTTACAGTGGCGATAATTAAATGAGAAAAGGAATACGAAAATACTATGAAATGCTAGCTATTACTACTTGGAACATTACAGGGGTTTGTTAAAATGTAGAATCCACCAGCCAGGCAGAGAGTTGGGGCACCTCTAATCCATGGCAGTCTGGGCTCAAGTATCTCTCTCCATATGTATGGGCCTTGCCACACACCTAAGCCTCAGCTCTTGCCAGGGTTGTTTCTGATTTACCCTTTTACAACTCATCCTTCCTTTCCCCAGATTTAGTCCACATCCCTGGCAGCTGATTCCCTCAGAGCACCTCTTACAGGCTGCAGTGAAGTAACATCTGTTGTACTGTAACCATCTCTTCCGTTAGACTGGGCACTCACAGTGGAATGAAATCAAGTCTCTGGGTTCCCCATGGTATATCACATGCATACCTAGGTGGTCGATAAGAGAGTGAAATAAATCAAGATAAAAGTTATGAGCTGGAGAGGTGTAAAAAGAGAAAGAACATAGAAACTAGTAGTAGGGTATGCAGAATACACAAGTTAAAGACAACTAGGTCAGAATCCAGAATTTAGAAGTCACTAAGGAGGGTTCCTAGCCATAAAGATACCAGCAAAGGCCACATTTGAGGTGAAAATGAACAGACTACTTCAAGTTCTACTTAGGAAGCACTCCTCGAGAGTTTACACTAAGACCGACCTTACCCAATGCAACCCCAATTAACCAAAGCTGTTAATTAAGGAAGGGCTGCTTCTATCTCCTGAGGCTGGTACCTAAAATCCAATGCACATAAAAAGCAGCGGGTCAGGAGCAAGAAGTCTGTGTGGTTGCCCCAAGTCATTCAAGGGTAACGCAGAGAGCAGGTGGGGTTCCTGGCAGCTGAGACTCACAGAATGAACCAACAGAAATCAGCAGTGCCACAAGCACTGATCAATATACAACTAAAAACAAAGAGGAGCCATTAGTTTCTTTTTTTTTCTGTCACCCAGGCTGGAGTGCACCGATGTGAACTCAGCTCACTGCAACCTCTGCCTCCCAGGTTCGAGCGATTCTCCTGCTTCAGCCTCCCGAGTAGCTGGGACTATAGGCGCCCGCCACCACGCCCGGCTAATTTTTTGTATTTTTAGTAGAGATAGGGTTTCACCACTTTGGTCAGGCTGGTCTTGACCTCCTGACCTAAGGTGATCCGCCCACCTTGGCCTCCCAAAGTGTTGGGATTACAGGCATGAGCCACCGCGCCCGGCCTGAGCCATCAGTTTCTGAGTAAAATATGATTATGCCCATTTTACAACCAAGAAAAACAGAAGAACCTAGAACTTAAGCTACCTGTCCCAGCAGTACCCCACAGCTGTTAAGAAAGCATACTCAAGTTTGAATGTCGGAGCTTGAATCCTGACTTGGTTACTTGCTCAGCTGTTTTACATTGGGCAATTTCATTAACCTTGGTACCTCACTTGCCTCACCTGTGAAATGAAGCTAATCATGGTATTGACTTCACCTGATATACATAACAACCTGCAAGTTTCAACTCTTATTTACAGGGTGAAATTGGGACTAAAACCTTCTGACTCTGAGTCTAGCATTCTATTGTATTGCGTTAACTTACATTTCCCCAATGCCAGCCAGTTCTCTGCCTCTTGACCTGGGGGCTCTCTAAACTCCAAGACCCAAGTCACAGAAGAGGATTAAGGGTTGCTTTCTAACGGCCGGGGAGGGAATGGCCTTGCTCTGCTCTGAAGATTCCCTAGGCACTCAACAAGTTGGGGAAGTTTGCAGGCTGAAAACCTATCTACTGCTAAGACCCTGGTCTCTCCTATACTATTACAGTTCCTCCCTCAGTTAGTTCCTTCCCCTGCTTCCCCCAATGCCCCTAACTAAACTCCCAGAGAACTGTACTGTTTTCTAGGATGCTACCACTTGTGACCCTGCATTATGTTCATGTGGGCATGAGTCCTCTGCATGCCTCATGGAGAACTCTGCATAGCTTCTTATAGTAGCCTGGCTCAAAGCCACTTGGTGTGCAGGCAATGTTACTTTCCAAGGCCTCGGTTCCCAGCCACCTAAAGGCATCAACATCAAACAATTGGTAAAGAACAATTCGTGTCTTATCAAGTTGAGTGTAAGCTAGGTTCCCAGCTCTTCCAAACTTCTAACTATTCTGTTGTATGAGTCTTGAGAGTTTGTCCTGGATTTGTGTGTGTGTGTGCATGTGTGTGTGTCCTCACTTGCTATTTTTTGGAAGAATCAGTGTGTGCCTTAGAGCAACAGAATTTCTAACTGACAATGACTCAGGCTTGCCTGCTGTCTAAGTGGCAGTAATCTTGAACCTTGATTTAGGCACATTCAGGACAGGCATTCTAGCAATGGAAAACAAGGGGATAAAAGCAAACTGCTGATGCCTTCACTCCTCTCTTTATGTGAGAAGTATTTCAAAGTTAAAAACATGGGCACCAACCCTTCAACCAAATAATTTACAGGATTGTAAATGTGGTTTTAAAAAGCCTGGGAGGCTGGTTTGAGTGCTATCACTAACTCATTGTGGATAAAGTTTTGTCCCTTTTCTAGGCTTCAGTTTCCTTCCTTGTGAAACAGGCAGCCCAGGTCACACATCTACGACCTCTTTCTATTCCTCCAAAGCTTCTGCTGTCTTAACGCTTCTGGGCAGCACATGTTTGGTCTGTGCACAGAACGGAAGAAGACAATGCATTTAAGTCTATCAAACAAAATGGGGTAAGACCAAAAACAGCATTTCAAGACATTTCTCTTTTTCATACTGGATTATTTTATTAGCCAAATAGTGAAACGGACTCACTTTGTCTCTTCACCTATCCACAGTCCTAGGCACTCTACTTTCAAGCCCACCTTCTCCCTAACTCCTGATTCTCTTTCCTCTTAATTCTTGTACAAAGCCCTTGCTAATGAGTTGACTGGTCATTTCCTCCAGTGATCTTGAATAGCATTTAAGTCTTCCTCCAGCTCTCAAACTTTTCAAATGTAAGTTCCTTTGGGGCAAGGGGTGGTGTGTTTTGCTTTGCTTTTTTTTCTTTCCCTTCCAATACCACAGCAGGGACTCAGCATTAGGTTTAGTTGAGACTTCAAGACAGATTCACACTTTTTGGCCTGTTTCAAAATCATTCTGAATTTTAGGAGGCAGGGTCAAGGGTGACTGCAAAGGACTTTTCTGTTTAATGAGAGAGCTGAACCAGGTTATCTCCAGGACTCCTTCCAGTTCTAACATTACTGGGTGGTATTTGCATGTGTAAACCCAGGGTCCCAGGACAGATCAAGACCCCTAAATTTTGGAATCCAGAATAAGGAAAGTTTAACTTCGAGTAATTTTGGTCTCTGTCCTCTATTTTAATATTAAGAAACAAAAACGATTACCTATTTACTACTTGAAAAATCAACACATTGCAAGTAAGCTTGAATGTCATTTTCATAAGCAGAAACAATGCACATTTTCTTCACTGCTCTGTCTCTGAGCCCTTAACACCGTAGAGGTTCAAATATTTTCAATACAACAATCAACTGAAAGGGACGGATCCAATCTAGTATGTGGCCTAAAGCAAAAGATTTCATTCTTCTAGGTCTCGGTTTTAGTTCGCAAAGGGAGGATGAAAACACCAGTGTTTCTGTCAACTTGGTGTGCCTGACAACACAGAAAATAAGGTGTGTTCTATGGTGAAACAAGTTTGGGAAACTTGAGCAAGAACAATGTGAATCTTGACGTGGTTGAGGTAGAAAAGTACAGAACATGGTGTGAACTTATATGAGGCAGTGAATTCCTCCCTATGTGGAGCACCTGCTGACATTAACAGTTTGCACAGTGACCCTATGTACCTAACGTCATAGGTACATACTCACTATCTTACAATAAAGGAATGCTCCTCACAGGGTTCAAACAATTTGCTCCATGTTTTGTGCAGTCAGTCCTGGGATGAGCCAGGGGGTCTAACCCCAAAGTCCATGGTACTAACCACTATGCTATGCTGCCATGGGTCACTTTGGAATTTTGACCAATTCTTCGGGTGAGGAAAGTCTACATAGTATTTATGTGTTGATAGAGTAGGCAAGAGCTTCAAGCTGAGGTTGAAGGTTCGAGACTGGCATCAATGAACTGAGGACACAGGAATAAACATTTGGCAAAGTGAAGTCCAACATCCCAAGGCAGTCTTGTAGTAGGAAGTCCCGGTAGAGGACAAGACTGGGGAAAGTCTGAGAATAGAAGGACTTCAAAATAAGTGATGCACTCCTAGAATATGGGTAAGATAAAAGAATATCCTAGGGAGCCTTTTTTTTTTTTTTGAGACAGAGTCTTGCTCTGTCTCCCAGGCTGGAGTACAGTGGCGCCATATCGGCTCACTGCAAGCTCTGCCTCCCATGTTCACGCTGTTCTCCTGCCTCAGCCTCCCGAGTTGCTGGGCCTACAGGTGCCCGCTACCACACCTGGCTAATTTTTTGTATTTTTAGTAGAGACAGGGTTTCACCGTGTTAGCCAGGATGGTCTCCATCTCCTGATCTCGTGATCCGCCCGTCTTGGCCTCCCAAAGTGCTGGGATTACAGGCCGTGAGCCACCGCGCCCGACCTTTTTTTTTTTTGAGACAGGGTCTTGCTCTGCCGCCCAGGTTATAGTGCAGGATCATAGCTCACTATAGCCTCAATCTCGCAGGCTCAAGCGATCCTCCGGCCTCAGCCTCTCGAGCAGCTGGGACTATAAGCCTGTGCCATCATGTGCGGCTATTTTTTTTTCTATTTTTTGTGGAGACCAGGGTCTCATTTTGTTGCCCAAGCTGTTCTCAAACTCCTGGGCTCAAGCCATCCTCCCGCCTGGGCCTCCCAAAGTGCTGGGATTACAGTCATGAGCCATCGTGCCCTGCTGGAAGTCTTTTCAAAACAAAAACACTCACCCTGGGGAGAGGGTGGGCTTCTCAGAATAGATGGGGCAGGGAAGGCCTTTATACAGTTACACATCTATTTAAAGGACTCCAGGTGATACTGATCCACATTTCCAACTCCACTGTCAAACAACTGACTTGCAATGGGACTAAGCATTCTCTTGGGAAAGAGACTTCCTACTACAAGACTGCCTTGGGATATGGGACTTCACTTTGCCAAATGTTTATTCCTGTGTCCTCAGTTCATGGATGCCAGTCTCGAACCTTCAACCTCAGCTTGAAGTTCTTGCCTACTCTCTCAAGCTTTAAGCTGTGCAAAAGCGCCAAACAAGGTTTTAGGAAACCACCTTCTCCAAACTCACCCCAAATACTACCCATTATTAAAAGTTCATCCTCAGGGTACGGAAACAGCATTACGCCTTTGAAAGGATCCAGGCCTTGAATCAAGACAGATCTGGGTTCCCGTCACTTAAGCTCTGAGAAATATAAGGAAACCAGGAGTCCAGTCTAACTTCTCTTTCAAGTGGATTAACCCTGATCAAGTTATTTGTTCACTTCTAAGTCTTAGTTTCTCTATTTATAGAAAGAGGATAGAACCTACTTTTGAAGTTATTACCCAAAAATTATTTCAGCACTAAGACCACAGCTGGGACTCGGATTAGTAAACTTGCTTCCCCTGGATCCTCCTGCCTCAGAAAGTCTCCTCAAACTTTCTACTGCCCCTCTCCTCCTCTCCGAGCAGACACTTAGCTACCGGCAGTATGAAAAAGGTTTGTAGGTGCTGAGTAGTTAGGATGAACACATTCCCTAACTGCAGTTAAAACCCGGAAACTAAGATAATTAGTTCTTCCAGGACTGCAAGACCTCTTGCCTCAATGAACCCCATTTTCCTTTTAAGTTAAAACCATTTGCCAGCCAGCCTCTGAGGTTAAAAAGATTAAGAATGTAAAACGGAGAAAAAAGATGTTGGATGCTTTGTTATGTGACAGCTCTCAAGGCCACCTGTGAGGGCTGTCAGCCTGCAAGCCTCAGAGGACCAAGCCAGAAAACCGTCAGTTTGCTTGGCTGCCTGGGATGAAGGGCTGGGGGCCTCAGAAGAAGAGGCAGACGAGGAAGCCACAAGAGTTTGGGGGTTGGAGCTGGAGGGTGTCAGGAAACTTGGGAAAGCAAGACAGGGAGAGGGTGTGGGTGGGTCCAGTAAAGTTTTTTCTTTTTGTTTGTTTTGGGAGGGAAACAGAGAGGTCCTAGGGGGTGAGGGGGCTCTGCAGTTTTGCTACTAACTGAACCCAACCCCTCCTCCACTCCTCGACGGACCTTAAAAATAGAAGACGTTTAATAACCAGAGCTCACAAATATTGAGCAGTTATTAAGTTAATGGTTAGCACTTAAACGAGCTCTTGTTATGGAAATACCAGCCAACGTTAGGCTCGGGGACTGATCCTGGGACCTGAGAAGAGAGAGGGCCGAAAGCCTGGAACCAGCAAAGGAGGGTGTGTCTGGGCACAGGGTGACAGGGACCAGGTCTGAGGCCTAGAAGAGCCGGGAACAGTGTGGGTCAAGCCGTCCGGGGAGCAGGGGGTCCAGGCCCTGCGTGGGTGGAGAGGCCCGCGGTGTTCCTACCTTTCAGTGAGGTCTCCACCAAGCGCAGGTAAAGCTGCGAGCTCTTGTTGCCGTGACTCATGCGCTGGGCTAGCCCGTTGCGCTGCAGGACGCACTCCTCAAACTGCACGACGTTCTGGTGGCGCCGCTTGAGGCTGGTGAGGGCCCAGAATTCAGCCAGCGCCAGCTCCACGTTCTCGGGGGCGTCGCAGCGGATCTTCTTGACCGCCACCCGGGCCCCGCTGCGCCCGGCCACTGCCTCATAAACCACGCCGTAGCTGCCGCGCCCGATCTCCGCCAACAGGCTGTAGCGCGGCCGCGCGGACCCGCCACCGCCCTCCGGCCGTCGCCGCGCCAGGAAGGCCTCGCCCGGGGCCTCGGCCGCCACCGGATCCATGGCCTGGGCCGCCGCCGCCGGCCTCAGCTTCGTGCTGGGCGCCCGCGGCACTGGGCTTCGCCTTTTCCGCTCCGGGCTTTGTGTACCTCTGCGGGCGCCGTCCTTCCCCGTTTCCATGACTGCGGACGGCGGGGGGAGCAGCAACGGCGCTGCCCGGGCCCCCCCTGCCTCATCCCTCCGTCCGGCCCTGGGACGCGGAAGAGCGGGACCTTGGATTGTGACCTGCGGGCGAAAGAATCGGTTAAACGACCAGGCCGAAGCGGGGAGGCCACGAGCGTAGGCCGCGGGGCGTCCCACCTCCTCCTCCCCCGGCCGCCGCGGCCCCTTTAAGACGGAAGCCACCACTGCTGATTGAACGGGGGAGGGGAGGGGAAAGCGGGAAAGACGGAACCACTGGGCAGCGGATCAGAGGGGGAACCGGAAAGAAAAGCAAAAACTCTCCGCTCTCTCTATTAGCTTGTCATGTAGCGATAGGAAAAAGAAGAGTCAGCAAGCTTCACGCCTTCTGAAAACCGCCTTAGGACGCGATTTGGCCGGCGGAAATCTTTTTCTTTGCCTGGCCCCCTCCGTGACGCCCCTCCCCGCGCCCCGCCTTGTGTTCGCCCGGGTGTAAACAGTCCATTGAATTAAGCCCTAGCGGAGCCCAGCGGACCGACCCAAGTCCCCGAGGGCGGCGGGTAGAACGGACTGGCTCAAAAGTTCGGCTTCTCGGAGCGCGACCGGCCGAGGACCCGATTTCCCTTACCAAGCGCTGAGGCAGTGGCAGTAACTCCAACCTCTGCGCTGGTCTTAAGTCCTCGAACGGCGCCCTTACCTGGCCCGCGCACCTCCACTTCCGGGCGGCCCGTTTCCCCCCTGAAGCCCCTGCCTGGGGATGGTCCGCTCCGGGCCTGGGCTGCCTCCGGTACGGAGCAGCGCGGTAGGTGGTGGCTCGAGCCCGGCGTGCAGCGGGTCCTTCTGCTGCCGCGGCGCTCGCTGGGGAGGCCCAGGCTCCTAGGCTCCCGTGGCTTTCCACGTGTTCGCGCCAGCTGAGCCCTTTACATAACCTCTTTATATAAGCTGCACCTCCCGCTGGCGCCCGGGCCAGCGGAGACTCCTGGTGGCCCATCCCCCGGGAGGCCAGCCGAGTGAGTCCTGCACCGCCCGGTCCTGCCAAGGTCGACGGAGCAGCCGCAGCCGAGCGCACCGGCACGCCTTGCCGAGACCCAATCACCAGCGAGAACACCCAGCCAACAAAAAATAGGCGCCAAATTCCCGTGATCCGCGGCGGGCTCCGGGTCTCCGCAGCGGCCTGCGCATCACCACCCCTTCTCGCCTGACCTGCGTGAAGACCAACCGTCCGCAGTAGGCGTCTAATAAATACTGATTGGGTGATGTCTTGATCGTTTGATTCATACGTCGCGCCTGGGAACCTCAGGGACTGGGTTGGAATCCCGACCTTCCCTTCTACCAAGACAGTTATCTTGTGCAAATCATTGACCCACCCTGAGCATCCGTTTCTCTGAGGAGCCATTAAGAATGGGTCTTAATTCTCAGGAATGATAGACCCAAATGAAATACCTAGATGGACGCTAATTGGTGTGGGACTGAGTGCTAGTACTCAAAGCTCCATTTAGGCACAGATTTTTGAATATTTTGTTCTGTACTTTGTATTCCGATGTAGGCCTAGTGGGTGCCCAGTGTTTATTAACTGAATCTACGGATAATTATTGAACACCCATAATGTGCTAGGCACCATTCTAAGTCGCTGGGCAAGTCTAAGTCTAATAGGCATTCTAAGTCTAGTAGACAAGGCAGTTTCTGCCTTGGTTGAGGTTCTGTGCCACTGCAGGAGACAAACCACATGGGTGGCCTTGGGCAAGTTAATCAACCTTCTTGTGTGTTTGTTCCTCACCTGTAAGAAGATTCATAGAGGTTATACAGGTAAAGCACTTAGGACAGCCTTGCACACGATGTTAAATATTATTAAATAAATGCACAGGATAATTCTTGCCAGTGGTAAGTGCGATGTAGGAAAAGAATGGGCTAAAGAGTACTCACTGGGGACAGGCCATTTCTGATAATGTATTTGGTCGCTGAAAGCTTCTAACTGTTTTTGTGATTAAATTTCAAATTTACACGTAAATTTCAAGAATCGTAAAGATCATATGCTTTTCCACTAGAATAACAAATTGTTATATTTTGCTGCATTTCCATATCCTCTCGTATGTGTGTATATATACACAAATACATGTTGTGTGTGGATATCTATATGGTATATACCCCAAAAGAAAGGAAATCAGTATACGGTATATAGATGCTCACACACACACACACACACATATAACATATATTTTTTACTACATCGTTTTAGAGTTTCCAACATCAAGTTCCTTTATCCGAAATATTTGTGTGTGTTTCCTTAAAAAAAGACATTATCTTGCATAATCTCAGTACAGTGGTCAGAAATCAGGAATTTTAACAATTATACAATTGTTTAATACACTCCATCCATATTTAAATTTTGCTAATTGCCCCAATAGTGTCCTTTATAGCTATTCCCCAGGATCCAATTCAGTATCACACGTTGCACTGAATTGTCAGGCCTCTTTAGTTTCCTTCAAACTGGAAGGGCAGTTAGTTATCCAGCCTTGCTTTGTCTTTCATGAGCTTGACATTTTTGAAGAGTACTGGCGAGGTATATTGTAGAATGTCCCTAAATTTTTATTCATCTGATGTTTTCTTATGATTAGATTCAGAGTATCCATTTTTCTCTCCTCCCCACTGCCACCCACCCATCCCGTGCTATTCTGAGAAGGTGTGCATTTTTTGGCAGGAATGCTACTGAAAAAAGTTGCCACCTCAGGGCCTTTCATCAGGAGGCACACGACATTGTGTTTGTCCCCGTATTCCGTATTCCGGGTGTTAACTTCCATCCTTTGGTTGAGGTGGTGTAGGGGGAGATACACTCCACCATAAAGTTACAATTTTTCCTTTTGTAAGTATTAAGTATTCTGTGGAAAGATATTTTGAGACTATTTAAATATCCTGTTCTTCAGACTCTTACCCACTGGTTTTAGAATTCATGGTGATTCTTGCTTGAAACAATTATTATGATTGCAAAATGGTGATCAGAAGGTCTTTTTAACCATGACCATTAACCATCCCTACCCTCCCCTATCCTCATTCCCCCTCCACCCTTCCTAGCCTCTGGTAACCGTCATTCGACTCTCTATCTCCATGGGTTCAATTGTTCTGATTTTTAGATCCCACAAATAAGTGAGAACGTGTGGTGTTTTTCTTTCTGTGCTTGGCTTATTTCACTTAACATAGTGATCTCTAGTTCCATCCATGTTGTTGCAAATGACTGAATCTCATTTTTTTTAATGGCAGAATAGTACTCCATTGTGTGTAAATTCCACATTTTCTTTATCCATTCATCTGTTGATGGACGCTTAGGTTGCTTCCAGATCTTGGCTACTGTGAACAGAGCTGCAACAAACACAGGAAAATCGAAATACTAATTTCCTTTCTTTTGGATATATACCCAACAGTGGGATGGCTGGATCATATGGTAGCTCTATTTTTAGTTTTTTGGGGAACCTCCAAACTGTTCTCCATAGTGGTTGTACTAATTTGCATTCCCACCAACCATATATGTTCTCCACATCCTTGCCAGCATTTGTTATTTCCTCTCTTTTGGATATAAGCCATTTTAACTGGGATGAGCTGATACCTCATTATAGTTTTGATTTGCATTTCTCTGATAATTAACAATGTTGAGCACCTTTTCATATTTCTGTTTGCTGTTTGTATGTCTCCTTTTGAGAAATGTCCGTTCAAATGTTTTACCCATTTTTAATTGGATTATTAGACTTTTTTCCTATAGAGTTGTTTGAGCTTTTGATGTGTTCTGGTTATTAATTCCTTGTCAGATAGATAGTTTGTTAATATTTTCTTCCATTCTGTGGGTTGTCTCTTTGTTGATTGTTTTCTTTGCTGAGCAGAAGCTTTTTCAACTTGATGTGCTCCCATCTATCCATTTTTGCTTTGGTTGCCTATGCTTATAGAGTATTACTCAAGAACTCCTTTCCCAGACTGATGTCTTGGAGTTTCCCCAGTGTTTTCTTATAGTAGTTTCACAGTTTGAGGTCTTAGATTTAATTCTTTAATCCATTTTGAGCTGATTTTTGTATATGGCAAGAGATAGAGTTCCAGTGCCATTCTTCTGCAGATGGAGATCCAGTTTTCACAGCACCATTTATTGAAGAGGTTGCCTTTTCCTCAGTGTATGTTCTTGGTACCTTTGTTGAAAAAGAGTTCACTGTAGGTATGTGGATTTGTTTCTGGGTTCTCTATTCTGTTCCAATGGTTTATGTTCCTGCTTTTATTCTGTACCATACTGTTTTGGTTACTGTAGTTCTGTAGTATAATTTGATGATTTAAAGTCAGGTAATGTGATTCCTCCAGTTTTGTTTTTTTTGCTTAGGGTAGTTTTGGCTATTCTGGGTCTTTCATGGTTCCATTTAAATTTTAGGATAGTTTTTTCTATTTCTATGAAGAATGTCGTTGGTAGTTTGATAGGGCTTGCATTGAATCTTTAGATTGCTTTGGGTAGTATGGACATTTTAACCAATATTGATTCTTCCTATCCATGAACATGAAATATCTTTCCATTTTTTATGTGTCCTCTTCAATTTCTTTCATCAGTGTTTTATAGTTTCCATTATAGAGATCTTTCATTTCTTTAATTCCTAGGTATTTAATTTATTTATGGCTATCATAAATGGGATTGCTTTTTAAATTTCTTTTTCAGATTGTTCACTGTTGGCATATAGAAATGCTACTGATTTTTGTATGTTGATTTTGTATCCTGCAACTGTACTGAATTTGCTTATCAGTTCTAACAGTTTTTTGGTGGTCTTTAGATTTTTCCAAATATAAGATATAATATGCAAACAAGGATAATTTGACTTTTTCCTTTCCTATTTGGATACCTTTTATTTCTTTCTCTTGCCTGATTGCTCTAGCTAGTACTTCTAGTACTGTGTTGAATAACAGTGGTGAAAGTGGGCATAATTATTGTATTCCAGATCTTAAAGGAAAGGCTTTCAGTTTTTCCCCATTCAGTATGGTACTAGCTGTGGGTTTGTCATATATGGCTTTTATTATGTTGGGGTATTTTCCTTGTATTCCCAATTTTTTTAGGGTTTTTATCATGAAACGATGTTGACTTTTATCAAATGCTTTTTCAGCATCAATTGAAATGATTGTATGGTTTTTGTCCTTCATTCTGACAGCCTTATTTTATCTTAATTACCTCTTTAAAGACCTTATCTTCAAATATAGTCACATTCTAAGGTACGGGAATTATAATTTCAACATGAATTTGGAGTGAGGAGGGACACAATTCAGTCCATAATAGCCTCTTTGGCATTTGGCATTTGAATTGAAACCTGAATGTCAAGAATCCAGCTCTGAAACCTAATGAAAAGTCATTCCAAGAAGAAAGAACAAGTACAAAAGCCATGAGATGGATACAAGCTTGTGAAACCAGCCATGTGGTAAGATTTTAAAATGGTACAACCTCTTGGGAAAAAAAAAAGTTTGGCAGTTTCTTATAAAGTTAAATATATTTCTACCCTGTGGCCCAGCAATTTCATGGGTCTAAGGTAAATGAAAACTTTTGTTAATTTTGTTAATAAAGTGACTTGTATAGGCATTCACAGTGGTTTTTCCCATAAGAACTCCAAACTGGAAAATGCTGCAATGTTCAGCAATAAATGAATGGATAAACAAATTGTGTTATTCCCATACAATGAAATGTTGAGGGTGTGTTAGTGGGGGGAGGAATAAAGTATTGATTCAACAGCATGTATGAATCAAAATAATTATGCTGAGTGAAAGAGGTCAGGCACAAGAGAGTACCTGCTAGATGATTCTATATACAATTCTTAACAATGCAAACTAATTTGTAGTGACAGAAAGCAGATCAGTAGTTGGGGTAGGAAAGGTGGATAGAAAACAAAAGGACATAAAACTTTTTGGGGTGATGGGTTACCTAGTTTCAAGGTAGGAATATATTAAAACACTTCAAATTGTACCCGTTAAATTAGGTGTATTTATGTAAATCAGTTTTGCAACTTTAACTCAATAAAGCTATAAAAATATTGGAGGGAAAAAAGCACATACTATAATTCCATTAATATAAAGTCAAGCAACAATAGTCTAGGGTGGCAGAAATTATATCAGTGGTTGTTTTTCAGGTGGAAATTGACTGCTGAGGGCCACAGGGGAATTTTCTGGGTGATGGAATTTTATTGTGTATAAATTATACCATAATAAAGTTGAATTAAAACATGAAAAAAAAAATCAAAACCCTGTAGCCGTGAACACTTATGTCTTTACTTAGCAGTTTCTAAGGACAGAAGGCTGCACTGTGCGGCCCTGGCCCCATTCCTGTATCCCTGGCTTCGTAGGTAGAGCACAGCCAGCAGTGTCTTTCCTCCTGGCTAGTTTTCCTACCTGATTTTGTTTTGTTTTGTTTTCTAATACACATACACATGTTTTTATTTTGTTTTTAGGCATCTTATCTATTCATCCATCTATTTGAGACAGAGTCTTGCTCTGTTGCCCAAGCTGGAGTGCAGTGGCATGATCATGGCACACTGCAACCTCAACCTCTTGGGCTCAAGTGATCCACCTCAGCCTCCTGAGTAGCTGGGACTGTGGATGCATGCCACTAGGGTTTTACCATGTTGCCCAGGCTGGTCTCGAACTCCTGGCTCAGCCATCCTCCCACCTTGGGCTGGGATTACAGGCATGAGCCACTGCACCCAGCCTATTTACTTTTTATAATTCCAGCTTTTTTTTTTTAGATTTTGGGGTACCTGTGCAGGTTTGTTACATGTGTGATGCTGAGGTTTGGGATACAATTGAGCCCATCATCCAGATAATGAACATAGTAACCAGTAGCTTTTCCGCCCTTGCCTCCTCCCTCCCCACCCTAGTAGTACACAGTGTCCATTCCTGTCTTTATGTCCATGAGCACCCATTGTTTACTCCCACATATAAGTGAGAAAATGAAGTATTTGGTTTTTGGTTTTCTGTTCCTGAGTTAATTTGCTTAGGATGATGGCCTCCAGCTGCATCCTCTACCCGAATTTTGAGAGATATTGAATATGCAGTTCTGGGAGGACCAGAAGGAGTGTGAATCCTTTTATATGCTGTTAAGGGGGCCAGACTACTTGATAAATCATTGATGGCTTGACCAAATTTTTAGTTTTTGTTTTTGTCTTGCTTAAATTATGGAAGTAAACTATACTTTACTGTTAGGACTAATAGCCAACATTTACTAAAGTTTTCTATCTGCCAGGCACAGGGATTAACAAAGAATTATGACAATTCCATAAGGTAGTGACTTTCATTAGCCCCATTTTACAGATGAAGAAATTGAATGTGAAGCTGGCACAGCTGGGTTTCAAACTGAGGCTCCAGCCACTCCACACCTCTTTATTGGACTCAGCCCCTGCCCAAGCTAAGCAGTGTAAGCATTACAGCGAGCCCTCTTCTGCATCTTTCTTGTTGACAAACATGCCTGCCTCAATATCCCTGGAGCCTCAGACAATGCCAAACACCTGAGCTCAATATTTAGTGACAGAAGAAATGAAGAGGAGAAGAGCAGCAGTGAGGTTTTTTGTTTGTTTTTAAAATGGAGTCTCACTCTGTCGCCCAGGCTGGAGTGGAGTGGCGCGATCTTGGCTCACTGCAACCTCCACCTCCTGGATTAAAACGATTCTCCTGCCTCAGCCTCCCGAGTAGTGGCATTACTGATGCCTGTCACCACACCTGGCTAATTTTGTTTGTGTGTGTTTTTAGTAGAGATGGGGTTTCATCATGTTAACCAGGCTGGCCTCGAACTCCTGACCTCAAGTGATCCATCCACCTTGGCCTCCCAAAGGGCTGAGATTTCAGGCATGAGCCACCACGCCTAACCAAGCAGTGAGGTTTTCAGCCCTTCCAGCAGGACAGGGATGTGGAAGGAAGCCCTTCCTCTGCTGAGCACAGCGAGCTGCATGGAATGTCACATCACTGGTTGTGCTCTCTACACTCAAGGAATCACTGACACTGGCTGAATAAAGCAACGGCTACACTTTTACTGTAAGAAAAGTCATTCATTTAACTAACATTTTTTGAACCTTACTCCTCTATGTGCAGTTTTGGAGCTGATGTTTGGGAATGAGCAGGAGAAAACTCAGTGTCTGCCTTTGAGGGGCTGACATAGACAATACAACAGTGCAGTTATGCAGTCCTGCATCACAGCAGTCCCATGGGGGACCAGAAAGTAAGCAAAAGATAGCAAGGGATGGGGATCGGGTGCAGTGGCTCACATCTGTAATCCCAGTACTTTGGGAGGGCAAGGCAGGCAGATCACCTGAGGTCAGGAGTTCGAGACCAGCCTGACCAAAGTGGAGAAACCCTGTCTCTACTAAAAATACAAAATTATCCGGGTGTGGTGGCACACATCTGTAATTTCAGCTACTCAGGAGGCTGAGGCATGGGAATCGCTTGAACCCAAAAGGTAGAAGTGGCGGTAAGCCGAGATCGCACCATTGCACTCCAGCCTGGGCAACAAGAGCGAAACTCTGTCCCCCCCTCCCACACACAAAAAATAATAAAATAAAAGATAGCAAGGGATGGGGTAGATGCTATTTTAGAATGGATGGTTTGAGGAAAGCTTTCTAAGGAAGTGATCATTGAGCAGAGACCTGATTTAAATTAAAGAATAGGTCAACTGCATCTCTACTGGAAGAGCATTTCAGATCAGAGGGAATAGCGAAGGCCCTAGGTGGGAGGGAGCAGGCAAGGAGGCCAATGTGACCTGAGCTGAGTGAATGGGGGAAGAGTGGTGGGAAACACGGGAAGAGGGATGTGTGGAACCCCATAACGAGGCAGGGACTCGGTGACCATGAAAAGAATGGTGGACTTACTGAGCACTTGCCGTATGCCAAGCACTATGGTCGGTGATGTGGCTGGACACCACTGGTCCTCCTTTCACACGAGAGTGCTGAAGCTCAGATAGGTAAGAACTGTCCCAAGTGAGAAGGCAGAACAGTAAGGCTGAGGCTGGTGATCCATCTCCGTACTTCAGGGGGCTGAGGACACCCGAGGGGCAGCCAGCCCTGGGGGCGGTGCCATGGGAAAGCAGGGAGCTTCGTCCTGGGAGGGAAGGGTGGATGAAGTGAAGGAGTATGGAGGAATGGAAGGTAGGAGACAGGGGGCTGAGGCTGCTCCCGAGGGCTGGGAGAGGGTTTATGCAGAGTGAGGAGGAAGGATTGGGGCTGAGGATTAAGGCTGGGGTTGGCATGGGGGTAGGGGCTAGGAATCAGGTGATGTGGTGGTTGTAGAAGGGGGAGCCAAGGGTGGGAGAGGGTTAAAGGCAGAGAGGCTGGCACAGGGGTATAGGAGGAGGATCTCAGGAGCAGGAGGTGCTGAAGACAGAAGCTTGAGGTGGCCGCCTCAATGAAGGAGATCCCCTGAGCAGGGAGTACTAGGGAGGCCTGGAGGAGTGTGTGCAGTCGCCTTGGAGAAGTCCCCGCCCGTGAAGGCTCTGGATTTCAGAGGGCTCCAGGAAGGCTGTCTCCAGGAAACGCTGGAGCTTGTCATGATGCCTAACACCATACAACTCACAATAACTCTACGTGGGAGAGGCTGTTTTAGTCCCCATTTTATAGACGGGAAGACTGACCACATGTGGTGGCTCACGCCTGTAATTGCAGCACTTTGGGAGGCAGAGGTGGGTGGATCACTTGAGGCCAGGAGTTCAAGACAAGCCTGGCCAACATGGTGAGACCCTGTCTCTACTAAAAACACACAAATTAGTCAGATGTGGTGGCGCGTGCCTGTACTCCCAGCTACTTGGGAGGCTGAGGTGGGAGAATTGCTGGAACCTGGAAGACAGATGTTGCAATGAGCCAAGATCATGCCCTGCACACCAGGAACCTGGAGACAGATGTTGCAATGAGCCAAGATCATGCCCTGCACGCCAGCCTGGGCAACAGAGTGAGACCCTATCTCAAAAGGGGGGAAAAAAAAAGACAAATAGGAAGACTGAGGGTTGGAAGTTGTTACATCACCATACCTGGTATTTGAACCCCAGCAGCCTTAGGTTTGGGTATCCATGTTTTCAACCACTAGACCTATGGCTCTCAAGCTTGAGTGCCCAATCCACTGGCATCACCTGGAGAGCTGATTAAAACCCAGATAGCTGGAGCCACCCACAGTGCGACTAATTCAGTAAGTCTCGGGTAGAGCTTCATAATTGCATTTCTGGCAAGGTCACAGGTGATGCTGATGTTGACACTGTTATCCCGGAACCATGCTTTGAGAACCACTACATCACACTGTAATGTTCCTAGACTGAGCACAAAGCAGAAGGAACTGAAGAGGATTTGAGTTCTGGTAAGAAGTCGAGGATGAATAGGAGCTGAATGAATTACCTAGGAAACTAAGCAAATAAAACATGAAGTGATTATTAAAGTCAAGAAAACAAAAACAATTGATAAGAAAAACATTGTAATCATCATAAACTACAACACTCAGCTGGAAATAATATTACATTGTCATTGTCATGTAAAACAGCACTTTGACGTAACTAAAAATTATGATATAATTATATTGGGAGATTTGGAGAGGGAAAGTGTGTCTGTGCGTATGGTGGAGGGGAAGAAAAGGAGAGACAACTAAATCCTTATCTTTCATAGCCGTGAGTGAATGAAAAAAATTTTTAATCAAGGAGCAATCCTATAATCAAGTGTGGAAAAATACAGAATTAAAGTTATTGCTTCTGGAATGGGATCAGAGATGAAACAGGATTTTTGTTAAAAGCTTTGTGGTAGTATTTAACTTGTAATGGTATCTAACTCTTAAACATTATGTCTATTTATCATTTGGATTAATATTGAAATTAAAAATAAACGTGGGCATGAGCTTTAGCCACCACTGAAGCAGCCTGTCAGCTTGGTGGCGCTGTTCAGCTTCTGGCCAGGGGTTCACCTGTCCTGCTTGTATTACCCAAACACATCTGGAGAGCTAACAGTAGTACCCTTATGACACTTGGGGAACGCTGGATTAGAGACACTGCACCCAGTAAGACTCAACAGAGAGGCTTCTTGTCTATTAAATGAGGGTCTCAGTTACAGAAAACAAAGATGGGTGCAGATAACAGCCACCCTATCTCCAAAATTTAATGGATGGATCTAATTTCAAGTGTTCTTCCTACTGACCACTGAAAAGGCTAAGAAATGTCTGACATTTCTTCCTCTCCCATTTGGGAATGGCATACAGCTTTTTGTCAGGCTATGTATCTGAATATTTGCTGCAGGAAATTGGTTACTAAGTTCTTAGGAGTTGTTTATGAGTTTTGGAAAGATAAAGGGCTATAATGCCAAATGAGCAGGGCAAAGGCCTTAATTCTGTAACTACTGGGACATTCAAAATAAATTATTGGGCCGCCTGGTTAAAATGTACACAACCATAAGGCAACAAAGTACACTCATTAATCAAAATGTAAAGTGATACAGCCTTTTAGAAAGGCAAATTGATAACTCATTGTTTATTAATATAATTAAAAATTCATACACTTTGATCAGCAATTCCATTTCTAGGAATTTATCCTATAGAAATACTCAACCAAGTGTGGAAAAATATATGTGCAACAAAGATTTTATTGTGGTGATATATATATATTATAATAAAATATTAGAAACAATACCAAAAGTAGAGGCTTGGTTACACAGAGTCATTTATTTAAATACCGTATATGCCCATCACAAGAAGGAATTAGCTCTGTGTGTACTACCATACAATACTTATACACAATATTTTGTTACATAAAAATGCAAATGCAAACAAGCATCTGTAATATGACCTCATTTTGTTTAAACGTGTATAGATAAATGCTAACCTTCACTGAGTTACTTCTGTGTATTCCGATGGTTCTAAGTGCTCATATGTAATAACTAATTAATTAATCCAATAAGCCTTAGGGTAGGTTTTATTTTTATCTCTATTTTCCATAGAAACTGCGGCACAAAGAGGTTATATTACTTTCTCAAGGCCATGCCACTAAAAAGTGATGGAGCTTGGATTCCAGCCCTGGTGTATCTGATTCCAAAGCTCTTGATCTTGAACTAGTACGTGATACAGCGTTTGTACTTACATGTTAATTTTTGTATACATAATGGAAACTTTTGTACAAATAATACTCTAGATGCCAAGAATTCTCCCTAAGTGATTCTTTCACTTTCAGGATAACTTTGTATTATTTGAAGTTTTTATGTGTATATTTGGGTATTAATATGAGTTCTTTTTTGTAGGTATTTAAAAAAGTAAAATTCCATTTAAAAAACAAGCAA
Organism: Piliocolobus tephrosceles; assembly: GCF_002776525.5. Classification (NCBI taxonomy): domain Eukaryota; kingdom Metazoa; phylum Chordata; class Mammalia; order Primates; family Cercopithecidae; genus Piliocolobus; species Piliocolobus tephrosceles. Next base: position 2,032,850 of record NC_045453.1, read on the forward strand.
AGTACAATAGTGTAGAATGTACCTCATCACTCATTTGGTCAATGAGTACTTACTAAGCCGCTACTATTTGCCAGATTGGGGACTGAGATGATTGGAACTCAGTTCCTATTGTAGAGGAAGTCATGGTCTAGAGAAGACACGAAGAAACATCCAGTCTTGAGTCTTTTCCAGCTCTATCGCACTGTGATGCTGTTTTAGAGTTTGGTTGGTCAGTGAGAAATGAGGCTGAGCCCGTTATCAACACTTATGGTGTGCCTCTTTCAACTAGTGGGAACCAGGGACTGTGCTGGGCCCTGAACTTTATATACTACCATTCTTTCTCTATAGAAATTATTATTGGTTCAACAAACATTTACTATATGTTAGCCCGCATGTTTGAGTTGGGGATCCCGGGATGAATAAGACGGTCCCTGGTGGTAAAATCTCACTATATGGTGAAGAAAACTGATGTGTTTACAAATAGTTACAGTTCTCCCTTACTGAAAATAATAACTAACATTTAAGAAGCATTTACCAGACACTGTTATAAACACTCCTCAATATAATAATTTATTGAATTCTCAATCCTGTTATTATCTCTATTTGACAGATGAGGAAACAGAGACACAGAGAAGTTATGCAGCTTGCTTAAGAGCACACGGCTAGGAAATTAGCCGGGGGCAGTGGCTCATGCCTGTAATCCCAGCACTTTGGGAGACTGAGGCAGGTGGATCGCCTGAGGTCAGGAGTTCGAGACCAGCCTGGCCAACATGGTGAAACCCCCATCTCTACTAAAAATACAAAAATTAACCAGCCATGGTGGTGGGTGCCTGTAATCCCAGCTACTCGGGAGGCTGAGGCAGGAGAATGGCTTAAACCCGGGAGGTGGAAGTTGTGGTCAGCTGAGATCGTACCACTGCACTCCAGCCAGCCTGGGCAACAGAGCAAGACTCCATCTCAAAAAAAAAAAAAAAAAAAAAAAAAAAAAATCACACAGCTAGGAAATAGTTCAGGAGAGTCCCACCTGGAGAAGTGCTTAGAAGAGCATAGCCAGAGAGCCCACCCTGTGGTAGAACAGTCATAATAAAAATAGTATTAACCACCATAACACTACTTGTCACAAATCATACAAAGCTTTGTGGGATTTAAAGTGCTTTCACCTATTAAACATGTCTCAACATTGGGTGGCCTGAAATATAAGGTGTCCCTCTCATTTGTCACATGAAGAAGGTTGCAGAAGAGAAAATATTCGGGGGCTCCACTTGAATAGATAAATTCTTAAGGTGGTATAAATAATCAAACATCTATGTAATATTTAATTTATTATTTTAGGTACATACACACTTTCAAGATTATTTGGAAATATTGGATTTTCTCCCATTCTTCCATTTCACAAAACAATTTCTTTTCATCTCTTTCTGAGCACCTTTGATCTCAGTCACTGGGGATGATTTCTATGTCACTCAACCCACTTTCTAGGTCACATAATTTTCACTCCTGTCTAAATAGTGATCCAGTACTTTTTGAGCCTTTATATGACGCTTTCTCTGAAATATTTTAGAAGTCTCAGTGCACTAAATCTTAGGACAGATTGTTTTTCCATTTCTCCCATCGCTTTATATTTGTGATCACAACATCCAAACATTTCATGTATTGCTTTTAAAAGTGCTTTTCTTAAGGCTTATATCTTTATAAAGTGTGTGAGGTCAGTCCCCAGTGTAATGACTTACATCCATGTCAAAAATTGCTTGCCTTTTTTTTTTTTTTTTAACTACTTCCTTCAGATGACTTCTATAGATTGGCCTATCTCCAACAATACTTTGTTGTTTAAAAGAAAGTAATTGAGAGAGTCTAGGGAATATGAAAGATTCTGTGAGCTTTTATAAGAACTTAAATATAAGGCAACTCTCTCTTCTGAGAGATTTTTTTGGGCAAAAAACACCTTGCATAATGTCCAGGTGTATACTGTATGTTAACTTCACTTCATTTCATTTCTTTTTTTTTTTTTTTTAAACAGGGTCTCACTCTGTCACCCAGGCTGGGGTGCAGTGGTGTGATCACAGCTCACTGCAGCCTTGACCTCCCCAGGCTCAGGTGATCCTCTTGCCTCAGCCTCCCAAGTAGCTAGGACTATAGGTGCTTACCACCATGCCCAGATAACTTTTGTAGAGACTGGGTTTTGCCATGTTGCTCAGGCTGGTCTTGAACTCGTGGGCTCAAGCAATTTACCTACCTCAGCCTCCCAAAATGCTGGGATTACAGCCGCGAGCCACCACTCCTGGACAGACTTTGTTTCTTAAACATTCCAACCAACCTGTAGAGGTCTGTATGGTGGGCACTATCCCCATTTAACGCATGAATAAGTTAAGACTCAAAAGGTGAGGTGCTTTGTCCGAGATACCTAGTAAGTGGTAGGACTGGGACGCAAATCTAAGTCTGTCTGATTCTCTTGACTCATCTCTCCCATTAAAGCACTGAGAAAGTTTCTAAACCACCACCTTCCTCATTTAGATCACTGGCCCTCCACGAGTGTGTGAAGCTGTGCTGACAGAATGCTAATGCTGATTAATTTATTATTCTTTTATTGCCTTATGGTTGTATAGCTGTGTGCAGTGTTTCATAAAGAAAATGACAAAGCAATTTGCAAATATAAAACCCAGATGCTTAATTTTAATTTCTGGGTTTCTGTTTCAAATCCATTGCAAAACAATGCGGGTTGTTTACACTATAGCTAAACTCCCCAGTACTTACAAAGTTCCGGGAAAGCTGATCTTAGGTCCTGAAGTGATGTATTTGCTGGCGTTTCTTTTGTTCTTGGAAACCAACTCTTTCAGGAATGAAGTGGGAAGAGACAATGGTGCCTTCCTTATGGGTGCAAGGTTCCCTACAGTGGTGTGTGTGCTGGAGTTGGCTGTTCTGTGCTTCTGAGAGCTAACTGTGTGCATCTCTTTCCAACTCTGTTCAGTGACATCATGCTGGGAGCTTGAAATCAGCCACAGTGGGAGTATTTACACTGTAGAAATGGGCAGCGCTACAATCAAGTCTCCTTCCCTCCTCTCTCTCCTTCAGCCCCTCCCCAAAATGATTTAAACTCCTTGTGCCTTGGGAATAATAAGAGTGCTTCCCTTCTAGGTTATTCTGAAGATTTAGTGAGATAAAGCATGGAAGGCACCTGGCACTACCTGTGTGTTTATGTATTTAAGCAAGTAATGCATACTTACAGTAGAAAAAAATCAAACAAGTAAATAGAAGGTTAGAGTGAGAAGGAAGTTTCCTTCTCAACCTGGACCTCCATTCCAATTCCTATCCTCAAAGGCAAACTCTCTCTCTAAATCCTTCCAGAGATGTGCTCTGAGATGTATATATTCTAAATGGGATCATGTAGTTCTAACTTCATATTTTAAAGGCCTGGTCTATTATTCCATTTTTGGATGCACCATGGTTTGGTTAACCAGCCTTCTGTGGATGCCACTTAGGTTATTTCCCATCTCTTGCCAGTAAAAATGATGGGCATTGAACAACTTTGTCTTTTGCACACAAACATGAATATATCTGCAGGCTCAATTCCTGGAAATAGAACTATTAGGTCAAAGGATTTGAATATCTTAATTCTGGTTTGATTGTCGAATTGCCTTCTAGGGGCCATGCCAATTCACTTTCCAGTTCACAGTGTAGGCAAGTGCTGGAGTCTCCACAGTCTTGGGACATTGACCAGCTTTTTGATCTGTGTCATCTAATCGTTTTTGGCACCTAAGACAGGTAAATGGTCCTCATTATTATTGTTGATGGAGAAACCCGGTTGCAGGGCGGAAAGGGAGTTGCCCAACACCACCCAATATCCAGGCTTCTGCACACACACAAAGCAAAGATATGATAGTTGAGGCTGGTGCCATTAGCCCTGCCAGGAAGTGGGAAGTAATCCTTGCACCCTGGGCAGTTGGAAATTCTATGAACTTGCTTTGCAGGCTCTTCATCATCCCTGTTTTTCTTGAGTGCAATTTCTCAGGAACATGAAGGATCAAGAAGGTGTGAAGCTCTGGTGCTCTGGGAAGCTTCAGTACAGCTTGTTCTCTACTGTAACAGACAACTTCCTGAAATACAGATGCCATTTCTCTCTTCAGAACCTTCTGCGGCTCCACATTTCTCAAAGTTCCTGGACCAGCAGCACCCAGGAACTGGTTAGAAATGTGTATTTTCGCCTGGGTGCGGTGGCTCACGCCTGGAATCCCAGCACTTTGGGAGGCTAAGGCGGGCGCATCACGAGGTCAGGAGATGGAGACCATCCCGGCCAACATGGTGAAACCCCATCTCTACTAAAAATACAAAAATTAGCTGGGTGTGGTGGTGTGTGCCTGTGGTCCCAGCTACTCGGGAGGCTGAGGTATGAGAATCGCTTGAACCCAGGAGGCAGAGGTTATAGTGAACCGAGATCATGCCACTGCACTCCAGACTGGCGACAGAGCAAGACTCTGTCAAAAAAAAAAAAAAAAAAAAAAAAAAAAGAAAAAGAAAAAGAAAAGAAAAGAAAAAGAAAAGAAAAGAAAAAGAAAGAAATGCATATTTTCAGGCCCCTCCTAAGACCTGTGAAATGAGATACTGTGGGGGTGGGGCCTAGTAATGTGGGTTTTAACAAGTCCTCCAGGTGATACTGATATATACTCAAGTTTAGAACCACTGATTTACAGAATAAAGTAGCCCCACAGTCTGGGACAACTATGGCCCCAACCTACCTTTCCTACTGTATTTCCTTCCTCCAACAATTTTTAAACCTACTTAGCTACCGGCTCCTTCTAAAACCCCCCTGTGCTTGGAGCAGAAACCTCTAGTTGTCTCCCACTTTTTTCTACAGCAACAGAGGCCCTCATTTAAAAACTGTATTTCCTAGTCTCCCTTGTAACTGTGCTCTGGCCAATGGGACAAGAGCAGGAGTAAAGCGTGCAACTTCTGAAATGTGCTCTTAGGAGGGAAGAGCATGCCTGTTATCCCCTTTCCCTACTTGCACTGACTGGAACACAGATGTGATAGCTTACAGATGAGGACTGGGGCTCAGCTTACAGATGAGGACAAGGAAGGAGTCTGGGTTCTTGATGGGGTGGGGTCACTGTGGGAGCCATAGAATACATAAGCCTGGACTGTTACAAAAGAAAGAAACCTATTTTATTTGACCACTGTGACTTTAGATCTATGTCAAAGCAATTAACTATCTTCCCTAATACAATACCTTCCTGTATGCTGTCCTCCCTCTACTGGCCACATCCCTCTCTTCCTTTCAAAAACAAAATCAAATGCACTTCCTTTCCCTGATCCTGGGAGAGTTGATTTCTCTTCATTGGTTGCTCATTCCACTTTAGAGTTCTTGTTGCCGGACAACTGGAGTCAAGTCATTTCACCATGAGATCGGGAGCTCTTTGAGGCAGGAGCCAAGCTGGGTCATCTTGGAATATTCCCACAGTTCTGACTCAGTGTCTGCCACACAGTAGATACCAACAGACATTTTTCAGGGGCAATTTTAAGTCAGCATCTGCATTTTTCTATGCTCCTGGCTAAATTGTGCTTTGATGAGTACTTTGGATGAGAACTGAGAATCAATTCATAATCTGATATTGTGGCCTGAAATTATTTTCCACTTCCCAGAGCAGCTGTGGACCAAGTGGACTGAGATTGGCCCCCAATGGGTGCTTTGGGGACGGACAGAAGTCGGAAGTTATGAGGAAGGTAGTAAATTAGGAGGAAATCATTTGTTATACGTCTGCATAACCCACTAAACCCCTTTCTCTCTGTGCTGGGTCTGAATGGTGTGTAGAGGCCTCAAGGTCAAGACTTGTGAGAAACTGTGACCCAGTGCAACCTTTTTCAAAAGGCCACTCCATCATTGCATACCCGTGTTTCATGCCCCAGGAGCATGAAACTGGTTTCTCAGAACAGTGTTTGTTCCATGAGACCAAGCTACATCAGAACGCTCTGACCTTTACTCTGACTCAGAACTAGAAGTCTAAAGCAATATGCTGTCAACCAGATTGGCGCACGCTCTCTCTCTCACTCCCTTGCTCTCTGTCTCCCTCTCTGAGTGCCAGGCATTGTACAAGGCACTTGGAATACAAAGATGCAAAGACGCTCTCTTTACCGCAGCTCACTTGTAAGGGCCAGAGCATGTATGGACAAATCCTCACCAAATGTGACCGGGGTTACCTGGGGGACCCTGAGACCCTTTGAAGGGATCCATGAGGTTAAAACTATTCTCATAATAACACCGAGGCATTATTTGCCTTTTTCACTCTCATTCTTTCACAAGTGTACAGAAGGTTCTACCCCAGAATCGAGCCCAGATGTATACAGTCATCCCTCTGTATACACTGGGGGTTGGTTCTAGAACCCCTGAAAATACCCAAATCAGTGCATACACAAGTCCTGCAGTTAGCCCTGTGGAACCCCTGGAAACCAAAGCCCCTCCATAAATGCTGTTTTCACATCCTGCGAATATTGACTTTCAGTCTGCGTTTGGTTGAAACAAATCTGTGTCTAAGTGGACCTGTGCAGTTCAAACCTGTGTTGGTCAAGGGCCGACTGCATACCTCCAGAAAACCCTGCAGAGGCTACATGATGTGTGGTTATCAATACATCATAATAGAGAAGCAGACATGAGAATCCAGTTGTCCATGAAGCCAGACATTAAAGAGCTTTACAGAAATGTAAGGCAATGTCACTCTTCACACTATGTTTTTTGAAACATATAGTCATATTTCACAAAAAAGTTTTGTTTATGTTAGCATGTAATTGATTTATTATTGCCTTAAAAATAGACTAACAAGTACTTGTAAAATGTCTGTTAATTTCGGGTGCAGTAAATATCGATATAAAAATCTCTTTGGAGTCCTCAATACTTTAAAAAACTTTTAATTTTGAGATTATTGTAGACTCATGTGCAGTTGTAAGAAATAATACAGAGATCCTTTATACCCTTCACCCAAATATAGTCGCTGTACCATTTTACATTCCTACCATCAATTTATGAGTGATCTGTATTCTCCAGTCTTACCATTCCCTGTATTCTTACCAGTGGTTGGTGTTATTATGTAAAATCTTGCATAACTTTAGTGCAATATTACAACCAGAAAATTGGCACTGATATAATCCACCCACCTTATCCAGATGTCATGTGTGGCATGCACTCGTGTAGGTGTGCGTGTGTGTATTTAATTCTATGCAACTTTATTACATGTAGATTTGTGGGACCACCACCACAGTCAAGATACAGAACAGTTTCATCATGAAGATCCCTCATGCTACCCTTTTGCAGCCACAGCCACCTTCTTCCTTCCCTCATCCTTAATCCCTATGTACGCTCTCTCTCTCATTTTGTCATTCCAAGAATATCATATAAGTAGAATAACACTATATGGAACTTTTTTTGAGATTGTCTTTTTTTTTCACTCAGCATAGTTCCCTTGAGATCATCCATGTTGCATGTATCAATAGTTCATTCGTTTCCATGGCTGCATAGTATTCCATGGTGGCCATGCAACACCATCTGTTTAATCATTCACCTGTGGAAGAATATTCGACATTTTTGATTTCTGGGTATTATGAATAAAGTTGGTATGAACATTCATGTGTGGATATGAGTTTTCATTTCTCTGGAATAAATGCCCAAAGTACAATAGCTGGGTTGTACGGTAAGCACATGTTTAATTTTGGAAGAAACTGCCATGTCTTTTTCCTGCGTGGCTGTACCATTTTACATTCTTGCCAGCAATTTACGAGTGATCCATTCTCACCATTCTCATCATTCTCACCAGCATTTGGTGCTTTTTTTTTTTCTTTTTTGAGACGGTGTCTTGCTCTATCACCCAGGTTTGAGTGCAGTGGTGCAATCTCAGCTCACTGCAACCTCTGCCTCCCAGGTTCAAGCGATTATCCTGCCTCAGCCTCCCAAGTAGCTAGGATTACAGGCGCCCACCACCGTGCCTGGGTAATTTTTGTATTTTTAGTAGAGATGGGGTTTCACCATGTTGGCCAGGCTGGTTTGGAACCCCTGACCTTAGGTGATCAGCCTGCCTTGGCTTCCCAAAGTGCTGGGATTACAGGTGTGAGTCATTGCGCCAGCTCTTTTATTTTAGCCATTCTGATAGTTATATAGTGATATCTCATTATGGTTTTAATTTACATTTCCTGAATGGATAATGATGTTGAACATTTTTTGATGCTTATTTACTAGCTGTAGATCCTTTTCAGTGCAATGTCTATTCATGTCTTTTGCCCATATTCTAATTAAATTGTTTGTTTTCATTCTTGAGTTTTGAGAGTTCCTTATATACCTAGATAGCTGTGCCTTTTCAGATATGTGGTTTGCAAATACTTTCAATGTTTTCGTCTTCTTCATAGGGTCTTTGAGCGAAAGGTTTTCATTTTGAATGATCCATCTTATCCATTTTTCTTTTATGGATCATGTTTTGGTATCAAGTTTAAGAATTTTTCACCCAGCTCTACATTCCAAAGATATCCTATGGTTTTTTAGTTTTTTTTCCTAAAAGTTTTATAGCCCAGGTATGGGGGCTCATGCCTATAATCCCAACACTTTGGGAGGCTGACGTGGGAGGATCACTTGAGGCCAAGAGTTTGAGACCAGCCTGGACAACATGGCAAAACCTCATCTCTACAAAAAATAATTTAAAAAGTTAGTGGGGCATGGTAGCTCATGAGTGTAGTCCTAGCTACTAGGGAGGCTGAGGTGGGAAGATCTTTTGAGCCAGGAGGTTGAGGCTGCAGTGAACTATAATCACAGCACTGCACTCCAGTTTGGGAGAGAGTGAGAACCTGTCTCTTAAAAATAAAAATAAAAAAATAAAAGTTTTATAGTGTTATGTTTTATATCTAACCTTTGATTCATTTTGAATTAATTTTCTTGTGTGAGGTTTAGATCAAAGTTTATATTTGCCTGTGAATGTTAATTATTTTTAAGAGGCCCTGGGACCCAAGGTTTGAGAACTTCTACAATAAGGTCTATGAAGTACTGCAGGGCTGGTATGTACAAGGTACTATGGGAAGGTTAACTTTGAGCAGAGCAGTCCTGGAAGACTTCCCAGAGGAGGTGGCATTTGAGTTCTGCTTAGGAGGAAGAATAGGATTTTACCAAGCAATGATGACATTTTCTTTTCTTTTTTTTCTGTTCTTTCATAGTCAGTGATATTCTCAGTGAAGATGTTAATTTTTAAAAAGTGATGGGGCCAGGCACAGTGGCTCACGCCTGTATTCCCAGCACTTTGGGAGGCCAAGGCAGGTGAATTACGAGGTCAGGAGATTGAGACCATCCTGGTCAACATGGCGAAACCCCGTCTCTACTAAAAACACAAAAATTAGCTGGGCGTGGTGGCACACTCCTGTAGCCCCAGTTACTCAGGAGGCTGAGGCAGGAGAACCACTTGAACCCGGGAGGCAGAAGTTGCAGTGAGCCAAGATTGTGCCACTGCGCTCCAGCCTGGTGACACAACAAGACTCAGTCTCACTATCTCAAAAAAAAAAAAAAAAGTGACATATGGAAAATACATAGAAGAGCCTAAGGAGTCAGGCGGACCCTTGGTTGAAATCCTTTTTACATAGCTAACTTGCTTACCTTTTTTAAACCTTAGTTTTCTTATCTGTAAAATGGGGGAAATACGTCTTTCTTTTGAAGGAAACTGAAGATTAAATGAGATACATATATAAACTGAGAAGCATGGTACCTTGCACAAGGTAGGCACTCGATGAATGGCAGTTACCTTTTCTTCTCCGTTCATGATTTCCTTTAGCTTTTCTCCAGATTATGAAGTTGGACCCTTCCTTTGAACTTCAACCTCCTTCATTTGTTTTTTCCCCCATATTGTTCTGGATGAGTGGTTGTCAAACGTTAACTGGGCATCAACCATCACAAAGCTGGTCATCTTTTGTCATGGAGAGCTTCTTAAAACACAGATTGCTGGACCTTGATCTCAGAGTTTCTGATTTAGTAGGTTTGGGGTAGGGCCCAAGAATTTGCTTTTCTAACAAGTTTCAAAGTGCTGTGGCTGCTGCTGGTCCAGGAACCACACTATAAGAGGCACCACTCTAGATGGTCCTTGTAATAGACTCAATACATTGTTTAGGAGGAGTTAAAATGTTCATGTTCTACATGTAAATAAATTTCAAAGGAAATGGCTTGTTGTGTTTGTTTTTCAAAATGTATGGAAAACTCAGTGGGGACACTTCTGGTAAGATGGCTGAGTTTTGCTTATTTGTCTTGTATTTAATTGTGATAAAAAAACAACAACAACAACAAAAAAACACATAGCCTAAATTTACCGTCTGAACAGCTTTACAAAGTGTAAAGATCAACAGTGTTAAGTATATTCAAGGAGGGCCAAGTTTTGCTTCTATCCACTTCTCTTCTCATTAAATCCACTCCAGACAATTAGGAGAACATGCAACAGAAACACCCTTTCCATCTTTGATGAAGTCAGTAGAGCATCTCTAGCCCTGCAATACTGTAAAGGAAGACAGAAAATGTGTTGGGGAATGGTAAACAATTTGGCAGAGTGGAAGAAGGTTAACCCTGCTGCCTTAGAAGGGGCATCTATTGAGGAACATCCAATTCACCCCAGTGAGCCAGAAAGGCTCAGGAATTAGCAGAACCAGACATCGAGGAGGTGGAGGGAAAGCAGGTTGCTGAAAACATGAGGATTAACTAAAAGTCTTTGTGGGGGCATTTTGACCTTCTGCAGCCACGCACTTCTGTCCCCAGAGGCCACCAGGGATTTGATCTCTGGGAAATTTGAATCAGACAGGTTCCAGATTCAGTGGCCACAACGAGAGCGTTGACTCTGGCCGCAATATAGGGGAGAGGCGGGAGGGAGCTGAACCAAACATAGGGATTAACTAAAAATTGCATCCCGAATGATGACACCTCCAACCTATTCCTAGCCCAGCATCAGAACATTACATCTAGGCTCATTGGGCAATGTCCCCTATCCCCTAACAGGCAAGGGACTGGAGCTTCTTTCTATGAAGAAATTGAACTGCCCCAGAGAATGGACCTGCAATCGTGACCTTTGGAACTTTTCAGTGGGTGGCGGGCGCCTGTAGTCTCAGCTACTCGGGAGGCTGAGGCAGGAGAATGGCGTGAACCCGGGAGGCGGAGCTTGCAGTGAGCTGAGATCCGGCCACTGCACTCCAGTCCCGGCGACAGAGCAAGACTCCGCCTCAAAAAAAAAAAAAAAAAAAAAAAAAAAGAAAAATCTGGCTGGACACTCAATTGCCCTGTAAGGAAATGCATCAGTTGTCAAACCCTCTCCATGCTTACTAAGCTTTCCATCAGCTTTTACTCGCCTCCCTTTGAGATAAAGATCATCAGTCCCTTGAGGTAAGTTTCCAACCTGAATGAGAGAGACCAAACCAAATCTTGTTGCAGAAACAATGCTTTGCTGTGACTTCCACTTCAGCCCTCTCTGGGGCTGTTGTGCATCTGCAACTGAACGGTTGGGGACATAATAAAGTCTTTTTTTTTTTTTTGAGATGGAGTCTTGCTCTGTCGCCCGGGCTGGAGTGCAGTGGCCAGATCTCAGCTCACTGCAAGCTCCGCCTCCCGGGTTCACGCCATTCTCCTGCCTCAGCCTCCCGAGTAGCTGGGACTATAGGCGCCCGCCACCATGCCCGGCTAATTTTTTTGTATTTTTAGTAGAGACAGGGTTTCACCGTGTTAGCCAGGATGGTCTCAATCTCCTGACCTCGTGATCCACCCGTCTCGGCCTCCCAAAGTGCTGGGATTACAGGCTTGAGCCACCTCGCCTGGCCCCATGATAAAGTCTTAATCTTGGATCCCTGCATCCCTTGGCAGTGTGCCAGTTTCTGTGTATGCAGGTATATGGGCTCAATTTTGGGGTAGAATTAATCAGATTCTTCAAGGGATTCTCAGATCCCCTAAGAACTGATGATCCACTTATTGTCTGAGTCTCTAAGCTCTCTCCCTGGCTTTATTCCTTGAATATATCTTACCTTCACGTATCTCCAGGCCTCTGCACATGCAGGTAATTTGACTAGATCATCATTTTCCTATTAGGTGGAGTTAATTCCTACTCTTCTTTCCAGACTTATCTTAAATATCAGCTTTTCCAGGAAGTCTTTCTTGGCCCCCAGCTTCCTTTCTGAGTTTAGGTGACCACTTGGTGTTTCCCCATCTGTTGACTTTCCCCATCTTGTTTAGAGGAATGTGCCTCCTGCCTCTGGGTAGAAAAGCCCAACTTCTCCCAGCAGCACCTGTGTTCCCAATCTCAGGATGAAGCACTTGTTAATTGGGCTGAGAGCTGGTCTGGATAGGAGTAAATCAGCTTAGTCCTTTGAATTACACTTCAAAGCCCAGCAGAAGGCAGAGTGCATTGTCTGAGAAAAGAAAAAGGGGAAGGCAGGGCAATTATCACAATTTTTTGTGCCTCTGCCCTTAGGCTCCCTAGTAGGGCTGGGTTTTACTGAAGCTCTTTTGAATACTGTAAAAGTGAATCTGAACTTGGTAAATGAAAGTCAAGGTCAAGGCAACACCTGAACCGTCTGATTCAGCACCAGATGCTACCGCTTCTCAGGACAGGGGAATGGAGTATTCAAGTGGGTCCAGTCCTAACCTGTGTGATATGTGGGATGAATATTAATTATTTGGGGGCCACCCTACCTCTGTTTGCTATATTTGGAGAATTCCTCATATTATGAGTCTTGATGGGAGGCAGACATCACTTGAGATTTGAAAACCTCCAAGGAGGCATTCAATTGCCCAGCTTCCCTTGCAGCTGTAGGATGGTCATGTGAGCTAGGCTCAGCCAGTCAGGTACACTCACCCCCACTTTGGAGAGAAAACAAGTGACACAGGAAATGAGGATGGTGAGGAAGGCTTGCATGACAGGGGCAGCAGTCACAGGAAATTCGTGTTCCTGCAGGAGGGGTGGCTGTGGTGCTGAGGCAGCATCCAGGCTCCCAGGTGGGAGGGGTCAGTGATGTACTTCACCATGTCTAGTGCTCCCCCAGATCAGAGGTGTCCTTCCTGGACCACTTAGTCCTGTACTTTTATTTTCAGCATGGTTCCCTGCTAAAGAGTCTCTGTCTTCCTTCAGGTTTTTCCAAAAGCAGAGCTTGAAACAAGAACCTCAGGTGGAGATGGTTTATTTAAGAGGTGATCCCAGGAAGTAGGTATGAGGAAGTAAGGAGAACGACAGCAGGAAGGAGGAAAAGCATAGAAAGGGTGCATTCTCTAGCTGACTTCTAAAGGAAATGGGGCTCAACTCCAGGTACCTCTGAGAAACAAAAATAATAGTAGGCATTTATGTGCCAGAGTCCTTCCCCACTGGATTGCCTCCAGAAGTGGTCATTGCACTTTTGAACTGAACCTATGCGTGGGCTGAGCAGACTCCTGAGATTTCAAGAAAGTCCCAAGGCAGAAAAACAGAGATGGAGTAGTCCCCTGAAGTAGAACATGATCAATGTGAATAGAACTATTCACGACAGCTGGGGCCAAGCAATTGTAACATGGGGCACCTGAAGCACCTGTTTCTGCCCCAACCTGGTTAGTCAGTTCTGGCAATTTTCTGTACCGCCCCGTATCTTCCTAATTTATTTCTTTTCTGCTTACATTGATCAGAGTTGGTATTTGTGGTTTGCGGTTAGGAATCTTCACTGATAAGGAATGAACTGAGACAGGTGAGTAAGTTGCCTGGACACCCTTCCTCCTGCCCTGGCAATGCGCTTAGTCCTGGACCAAGGGGATTCTTCTTCCTAAATCCTCTACTCCTCCCAGGCATTGCCCAGGTTCAGGCCACCCCATCTCTCATCTGGATGACTGCTCAGTTTCCTGGCTTGCTTCTCAAATGCCACTCTCCTCTTCTTCTATTCATCTCCTATGTTGCAGCCAGAGGCAACTCTCAAAAATCCAAATCTGGTTTTGGTGAGAGGCATGAAAATTATTTCAATGACTTCTGCCTCATCCTTCTGTCCTCCATAGGGATAAACCATGGTCAATTCTTTTCTTTCTTTCTTTCTTTTGTTGAGACGGAATCTCGCTCTGTTACCCAGGCTGGGATGCAGTGGCACGATCTCGGCTCACTGCAACCTCCACCCCCTGGGTTCAAGCGATTCTTCTGCCTCAGCCTCCCGAGTAGCTGGGAGTACAGGCATGTGCCGCCACGCCCGGCTAATTTTTGTATTTTTAGTACAGACAGGGTTTTACCATATTGGCCAGGCTGGTTTCAAACTCCTGACCTCGTGATCCACCTGCCTCAGCCTCCCAAAGTGCTGGGATTACAGGCGTGAGTCACCACGCCTGCCCTAACCATGGTCAATTCTAAGACTCCTGAGGTCTTTTGCAGGTCAGTTTTGGTACAGAATTTCATTTGAAATAGTATACTCCAACCCAGTGATAGAACCATCTTATAGCATTGTTCTGAAGATTAAATTATGTGTACATAGACCGGGTGCAGTGGCTCATGCCTGTAATCCCAGCACTTTGGGAGGCCGAGGCAGGCGGATCACCTGAGGTCAGGAGATCAAGACCATCCTGGCTAACATGGTGAAACCCCGTCCTACTAAAAATACAAAAAATTAGCCAGGCGTGGAGGCGGGCGCCTGTAGTCCCAGCTACTTCGGGAGGCTGAGGCAGGAGAATGACGTGAACCCAGGAGGCGGAGCTTGCAGTGAGCCGAGATTGTGCCACTGCACTCCAGCCTGGGTGACAGAGAAAGTCTCCATCTCAAAAAAAAAAAAAAAAAAAAAAAAAAAAAATAGCCGTG
>NC_045453.1:2047702-2050489 GCF_002776525.5 Piliocolobus tephrosceles
AAAAAAAAAAAAAAAAAAAAAAAAAAAATAGCCGTGCGCGGTGGCGGGTGCCTGTAATCCCAGCTACTCCAGAAGCTGAGGCAGGAGTTGCAGTGAGCCGGGATCGCGCCGTTGCACTCCAGCCTGGGCAACAAAGCGAGGCCCTGTTTCAAATAATAATAATAATAATAATAATAATAATAATAATAATAATAATAATAATAATAATAATAAATTATGTATACATAGTGCCTGGCACACATTAAATGCTAGCTTTTTAAAATTTAATTTTAAAATGCACTTTCTTTTTAGATCACTTTTAGGTTCATAGCAAAACTGAGTGGAAGGTACAGAGATAGAGCCCATATTTCCCCTGCTCCCACATACACGCAGCCTCCCTGACTACCAATATCCTAAACCAGAGTGGTATGTTTGTTATAATCAACAAACCTACACTGACACATCTTTATCACTCAGAGTCCATAGTTTACCTTAGGGTTCTCTCTTGATGTTGTACATATCTTGAACTTGGACAGATCTAGAATGACATGTATCCACCATTATATTATCATACAAAGTAGTTTCACTGCCTTGAAAATCCTCTGTGCCCTTCCTTATTCATCCTTTGCCCCCAACCCCTGGCAACCACTGATTCTTTTTACTGTTTCCGTAGTTTTGTCTTTTCCAGAATGTCATATAGTTGGAATCATACGGTGTGTAGCCTTTTCAGATAGTCTTCATTCACTTAATAATGTACGTCTAAGTTTCTTCCATCTATTTGCATGTCTTGATAGCTCATTTTTTCTTAGTATTAAATAATATGCTATTGTCTGGATGTACCACAGTTTTCATCTATTCTCCTACTGAAAGACATCTTGATTGCTTTCAAGTTTTGGCAATTATGAATAAAGCTGCTATAAACATCCATGTGCATATTTTTACATGGACATAAGTTTTCAGTTCCTTTGGGTAAATACCAACGAGTGTGATTGCTACATCGTACAGTAAGAGTATGTTTAGTTTTATAAGAATCTGCCAAACTGTCTTTCAATGTGGCTATACCATTTTGCATTCCCACCAGCAATGAATGAGAGATCCTGTTGCTCCACATCCTGACTAGTATTTGGTGTCATCAGTGCTTTGGATTTTTACCATTCTGATGGGTATGTAGTGGTATCTCGTTGTTTTAATTTGCAGTCCCCTGGTTACATATGATGTGACGCATCTGCTTAGATGTTTATTTGTTATCCATATATCTTCACAACGCAACACACAAAGGTGTGTGTACAAGTCTTTTGCCCATTTTAAAATCAGATTGTTTTTTGTTCCTGTTGAGTTTTTAATGGTTCTTTGTATATTTTAGATAACAGTCCTATATCAGATGTGTCTTTTACAAATATTTTCTCTCAGTCTGTGGCTTGTCTTTTCTTTCTCTTGACATTGTCTTTTCAAGAACAGCTTTTAATTTTAATGAAGTCTAGCTTATCAGTTCTTTCTTTCATGTATCATGCTTTTGGTGTTGTATCTAAAAAGTTATCACCATACACAAGGTCATTGAGTTTTTATTTTATGTTATCTTCTAGGAGTCTTATAGTTTTGTGTTTTCCATTTGGGCTTATGACCCATTTTGAGTTCATTATTGTGAAGAGTGTGAGATCTGTGTCTAGATTCATTTTCTTTGCATGTGAATAACCAGTTGTTCCATTATTATTTTTTGAAAGATTATCTTCTCTCCATTGTACTACCTTTGTTCCTCTGTCAAAAATCAACTATTTTTATATGGGTCTATTTCTAGGCTGTTTATTCTGGTTCATCGATTTATTTGTCTATTCATTCACCCATAATACAGTCTTGATTACTGTAATTACTATAGCTTTGTGTGTGTGTGTGTGTGTATTTTTATTTTTTTTCAATTTGAGAGCAGGTACTGTTTATTTACTGACCAGATTAGAAAAACAATCATGGTAGACACCTTAGTTCATTCTTCTAATAAGACTGTTGATCTGGTCCTCCCTGTTGCCAGCATCTCCACCTTCTATGAAATGGGTGGTCTGTTACTTCATTCCACCTCATGGAGAGAATAATTTGAAGGGCCACAGGAAGTTGTATGCTTCTTTGGAGCGTTTCCCAGCAGTATAGAACTCATGAATCAGATCCTCCATGCAGATGATGCTGTATTTGTCAAGATATCGAGCAATCAAAGTGTTATCTGTCAAAGCAATTCTCTTCTTATTGATTACATCTATTTAGTGCTGTGGCATGATCATAGCTCACTGCATCCTTGAACTGCTGGGCTCAAGCAATCCTCTCACCTCAGCCTCCGAAGTATGTAGCATTCATTATATTAAATCTTGAAATCAGATAGTGTCAGTCCTGACACTTTTTCTTCTCCTTTAATATTGTTTTTCTCCTTTAATAGTGTTCTTCTCTTTTAATATTGTGTTGGCTATTCTGTATCTTTTGCCTCTTAATATAAACTATTTGCTGATATCCACAAAATAACTTGCTTTTGATCTTGATTGAGATTGCATTGAATCCATTGAGCTAAGTTGGGAAGAGCCAACGTCTTGACAATATTGAATCTTCCTATGCATGAATATGAAATATCTCTCAATTGACTTAGTTCTTTTTTGATTTCTTTTACCATAGTTTTGTAGTTTTCCTCATATATATTTTAGACATACGTTGTTAGATTTATACCTACATATTTCATTTTTGGAGTGATAATGTAAATAGTATTCTGTTTCAAATTCTACTTGTTCAATGCTGGTATATAGGAAATTGATTAACTTTTTTTTTTTTTTTTTT